>NC_086014.1:9633248-9680748 GCF_030014385.1 Trichomycterus rosablanca | reverse complement strand
ATAATAATAATAATAAGAACAATAATAATAACAGTTATAATAACAATAGCAACAAAAACAACAATAATAATAACAACAATATTATTATTATTTTGATATAATTGTTCTGTATATAATCTAGGTATGCTAGACTTCATGTAAATATTGTACAGTTCATAATGAATGCCGTTATATCAGGAATGTGTCATGCTTTGCGCCTTGGAAACTGGACCCACCGTGACCAAGATAAACCAGCGATGAAACATGGGAAAAAAAATAACCATCTACACGACTTATTTTATTTGTTTCTTAAGCCATGTATGTGCATGTGTACCTCACAAGCCAGCTAGGTTTTAACCTGTCCCCTCAGTGACAGCCACGCTCAGTCTGAATTGCTATAGCCGCATCCCAAAGGATCCGAAACATGGCGCAATCTTGCACGGATCAGCTGCACATTACCGCGCCATCATCTCGTTCACATAGGAGAGCGGTGACACAAAGCCCAGCGATAGTCTCTCCGAGCGCCCCGCCTCGCCTCTCACTGTCAATCTCTCCCCTCCCGGCTGCTCTTTCCATTCCACTCAAATGCTAGATCTGTTCCGTATCAGTGCCACCGGGTCGACGGTTGAATATCAGACCCATTCAAATCGTGGAGGTAAATAGCTACTGGGTGACATAACCTTTCTTGTAGAGCCCGCCTGAACCGTATACAAATAATTGAAGCCCTTGACCCTGTCTCGCCGCATACAGCTGTAAGTACAAACCTGACATTTTGATACCGCTCCTGGGCCCTTTTCCCCATTTGTTATTTTTCTATTTCAATAATCCATGACGGGCGGTGGGAAAAGAAAAACCAGACGGAAAGGAAAGCGTGAATGATTATGACTGTCAAGCTCAAATACCGTCTTTGGAAAGCGGACCATAAATTTAGTTTTGTGACATTTCAGAACTTGACACATGATGTGAATTTGCTTCCTTTCCTTCGAGTATCCGGTGGTCTAAAAAATACAAAGTACTCAAACATTATTCATTCATACTAACTGCTTAATCTTGGTCAGGGTCATGATGGGTCCACTGCTACCCAGAAATACTGGGCCCAAGCAGGTACACAACCTGGACAGAGTACCAATTCATCACAAAGATCACACACTCACAAATATAGTTCTTTACACCCTGTCGTCTTCATATTAATTAATTGAAGGTTTTTTTAATATACACCGATTCCTGCCCAAACAGCCCTGACCTGTCGAGACATGGACTCCACTAGACCCCTGAAGGTGTGCTGTGGAATCTGGATCTTAGCAGCAGATCCTTTGGCCTCCATGGATCGGACTTGTTTGTCCAGCACATCCCACAGATGCTTGACTGGATTGAGATCTGGGGAATTTGGACACCAAGTCAACACCATTCCTGAACCATTTATGCTTTGAGGCAGGAGTACATGGTCTGCAGCAATGCTTAGGTAGGTGGTACATGTCAAAGTAACATCCACATGGATGGCAGGACCCAAGGTTTCCCAGCAGAACATTGCCCAAAGCATCAAACGGCTTGCCTTCTTCCCATCACGCATCCTGGTGCCATGTGTTCCCCAGGTAGGCGACGCACACACACCCGGCCACGTTATTTCATTGGTCTGTGGTCCAGTTCCGATGCTCACGTGCCCATCGTTGGTGCTTTCGGCGGTGGACAGGGGTCAGGATGGGTACCCTGACTGGTCTGCGCCTATGCAGCCCCATATGTAACAAACTGCGATGCACTGTGTATTCTGACACCTTTCTATCAGAACCAGCATTAACGTCTTTAGCGATCTGACCTTCAGTAGCTCGTCTGCCAGCCTTCACTCCCCACGTGCAATGAGTCTTGACACTGTCGCCGGTTTACCACTGTTCCTTCCTTGGACCACTTTTGATAGATACTGAGCACTGCAGACTGGGAACACCCCACAAGAGATGCAGTTTTGGAGATGCTCTGACTCAGTCGTCCAGCCATCACAATTCGGCCCAACTTTGAGGATAAAACGTTCACTTGCTGCTTAATATATCCCACCCACTAACAGGTGCCGTGATGAAGAGATAATTAGTGTTATTCACTTCACTTGTCAGTGGACAAAATGTTATGCATGGTCGGTGTATATTTATTAATATTAATATAAATATTATTTGAAAATATTGGCACAATGTATTTATTTAATAAATTAATTATTAAATACATAAATTTATGTATTTATTTATTAATGAATTAATTAATAAATTAAATAAAACAGCACACAGTCATGCTTCATAGACATGAATTGAGACTAAAATAGCTCAACATGGCAACATGGGTCACAGAATTCCACCTTCCTTGGAAGACTTAGCTAAATAAAAGCAGGCATTGCTTCGATTTAGCACAAACATCCATCCAGTTATAGCCACGAGCTGCATCTTGCGAGGTTATATACAAATCTGGCAATAGCGCTCCGTGATAGGTGATTCGGAACATTTAGAGATTGAAAAGTCAATGCAACCTATTTCTAGAATGTGCTGCGGCGAGCACATACTAATGCGCCCAGTCATTTTAGACTGACAGCTATCGATGGCGCTGGCTGGCCTGAAGAGCCGCAGAGCTCCGTTAACACGTCCCGAGGAGGGATGCGCTTGTTTCTCTTTCATTGACTGGTCCAGGTTCAGTCGATGGTTATCGCGTACTATATCCGCCCATTATAATATCGTCCCGTTCGCTTTTTAATCATTGGCCCGTGTTGGCTCGCTGTCACAGGGATAGGATTTATACCCCGTCAGGTGCATTTGCATAGCGCCTAATATGGACATTTCCAATCGAGGGTGTCACTGATAGCCTAGATGTTTCATGGCTATTATCCTGCACAATACACAGATAAGAGCAATGAAGTTAATTCCTGACCTTAAGATTCCCTCGAATCATTTTTAATTTAATTCTGATCTGCGTTATAGCCCCGGTTGAGCGATCTATGCATAATATAGGACTGAATGAAGACCTTTTATGTATGCAAATGTATATTATTTAGAAGAATGACCAGGTCAAGCTTCCCAACATACATTCTTACATTTACTTTGACTTTTATTTGATTGCAGACAGGATGAACCTGAGATATTTCATTTCATTTATTAATAAACATCCATTCCTGCATTTCAGACCTGCAACACATACCCAAAAAAGTTGGCACAGTAAAGCATTTACCACTTTGATGTGTTGCTATTTCTTTACACCACACTTAAAAGGCACAGAGGATTCCAAGCGTTTTAGTGTTTCGGGTTTTATTTTGTCCCATTTTTCCTGCAAACACATCTTAAGATGTGCAACAGTACGGGGTCAGGTCAAGGACTGCAGGCAGACCAGTCCAGTAAGATAGGTAGGGGTAGACAACGGTCCAAGGATACAAATCTGCTGGAACCCTGTTAGTGCTAGTACAAAGAAGAGCCTTGATGCTTGTCTTCCTTCAGTTCTGAATGGAGGATCACGTCGAGCGAGACTAATGGCTTGAAAGTAGCTTGGTGCTGGTCCATTTTTGGTTTTGTAGGCTGAATGTGGGCAGCCACTGGAAGCCAACGAAGCGAACGCAGAACCCGTACCCTCTTCTTCCGCAGCCATGCCTTTGTAATGTGTGCAGCATGTGGTTTTGCATCGTCTTGTTGAAAAATGCATGGACGTCCCTGGAAAAGATGATGTCTTGAAGGCAGCACATGTTGCTCTAAGATCTTAATGTACTTTTCTGCATTAATGCTGCCATCACAGAAGGGCAATGACACAGCCCCATACCATGACACACCCTGGCTTTTGGACTTATTCCTGATAACAGTCTGGATGGTCCTTTTCGTCTTTGGTCCGGAGCAGACCTGGAATGCTTACTCATCTGACCACAATACACGTTTTTACTGTGTCATGGTCCATCCTAGATGCCTCCGAGCCTAGAGAAGTCGACGCCGCTTCTGGACATGGTTAACATAAAGCTTTAGTTTTGGAAAGTAAAGCTTTAAGTGGCATTTGTGCATGTAACTCTGTATTGTAGTGCTTGACAAAGGTTTGCCAAAGTAATCCCTCACCCATGTGGTTAAGTTAGCTATTGTTGAGTGGCGGTTCTTGATGCAGTGCCGTCTGAGGGATGAAAGATCACAGGCGTTCAGGTTAGGCTTGCGCGCTTGGCCTTTACGCACTGAAATTCCTCCTGATTCTTTGAATGGTATAATGATATTATGCACTGTAGAGGGAGAAATATGCAAATCCCTTCCAATCTTTCTTTGAGGTACACACATTTGTTGACAAACTGGAGATTCTCTGATCATCTTTGCTCCCCAAAAACTCCTGCTCCTGCTGCTTTTGTACCAAACCATGATCACAATCACCTGTTTGGAATCACATCATTATTTAGTTTTTTCACCTCATTACCCTAAATTGCCCCCGTCCCAACTTTTTTTGGAATGTGTTGCAGGCCTGAAATGCAGGAATGAAGGTTTATTAATAAATGAAATTAAGTCGAGCAGATAAAACCTGAAATATCTCAGGTTCATCCTGTCTGCAATCTATACTGTACAATCTATGCAACCACATGATTTGCGTTCTGACTTTTTCTATACAACAAGGCAGAGTTGAATTCTGTCGTTTGCACAGCGTTAGCATATTTCATGACCACCCCAGGCCATAACTTCCTTCGTTTACCTCCCCCCTCTCTCGCCTCTTCATCTTTAATTCTGCCCTGTTGTGATAAACAGCTGCCATCAGTGTGAAATATTAACGCCGGGCGGAGATCTGGGGTCTCGTGGAGCGTCGTTCATTTGCCTTTTAATCTACTGGCGAAAAAAAAAATGAAAATGGTTCCCTCGCCCAGTCTCTTAGCATCAAAGACCTCCCAAAGTCGTTCACTTTCTCAATGACAGCTGTACCGTGGGGCGTCTCGGGCCGGCTGAGGAATGCCACTCGTAAAAGTTTAAACACGACTTGAAAGCAGACAGATTTGCACCAAAGATTCTTCTGAAAGTGCTGGAAACTACTCACTGCCACACATCGTTCATCAGTAGTTTGAAAGCTCTTGGATGGGCCCTCTTTCTGAGGCGCAAAAAAGGGGACAGGGTGGTTTATTTATTATTTAAACATCATAAACATCATACTTTGATACGACTTCTTGTTAAAGAAGTATCTAGACATTCATGCAAATGAACTCTCTCAGTATATACTGTATACTGCACTCAGTATATACTGTATACTGCATACTGCTCTCAGTATATACTGTACTGCATACTGCTCTCAGTATATACTGTATACTGCACTCAGTATATACTGCATACTGCTCTCAGTATATACTGTATACTGCATACTGCACATAGTATATACTGCATACAAAGCACACTAAGACTAGTTATAAAAGTTGGCCTATTTTATAAGGCTCTAACAAAAACCTACTTTATAACTAACCCCAGTGTTCCTTGTTTGTTCACTTCCACTAATTGTCTAGTGCTTCTTTGTCCTCTTTGTCTCAGGTCCCCGAGCAGAGAGAATACACGCTCAGCCGTAGAAAGAAGATCCATGATTAATGCCGTTGCATTTATAATTCTGCTTAATAACATCACCATAATTATTACATTAATCATCACAGACCATTGACAGCATTAATGTTTCTCTAAATGTGATCGGGCGCACGCAGATATTAAACTACGACCATATTTTATTTAAAGCCACCAATAAAGACGTCTCTCTGTGGATACCTGTACAGGAGGGAAAAAAAGAAGAAAAAGATTTATAAGTCAATTTAAAACCAAAGAAAATATGAAGTTAACACTCCCTCTGCTTCTTCGTCTGGCTTATAATAAGGGAATCTAATTAATATTTATGGTCTAATTGCCTTTTTCCTTCTTTTGCACCGAATAGGAATAACAAGGCCACAATAGTGTTGTTGGTAATTAAGACAAATGCATTAATTATTAAAGATGCAAACATGTCAAGCATGCATAACTAATTATTTGAGTGTGTTAACAGTTGTTTAATGTTAGCGTCCAATGAATTATTTAGTGTACGCATGCCATTTTTGGACTCTTTGAAATAAGAGATGAGGAAACGAGAAACAAGTTGCACTTTTGCATCACACTCACTGTCCATTTTATCAGCTCCACCTACCATATAGAAGCACTTTGTAGTTCTACAATTACTGTCTGTAGTCCATCTGTATCTCTGCATGCTTTGTTAGCCCCCTTTCATGCTGTTCTTCAATGGTCAGGACACCCACAGGACCACTACAGAGTAGGTATTATTTGGGTGGTGGATCATTCTCAGCACTGTGTTGTGCTGGTATGAGTGGATCAGACACAGCAGTGCTGCAGGAGTTTTTAAACCCCTCATTGTCACTGCTGGACTGAGAATAGTCCACCAACCAAAAATATCCAGCCCACAGCGCCCCATGGGCAGCGTCCTGTGACCACTGATGAAGGTCTAGAAGATGACCAACTCAAACAGCAGCAATAGATGAGCAATCGTCTCTGACTTTACATCTACAAGGTGGACCAACTAGGTAGGAGTGTCTAATAGAGTGGACAGTGAGTGGACACGGTATTTAAAAACTCCAGCAGCGCTGCTGTGTCTGATCCACTCCTACAAGCACAACACACACTAACACACCACCACCATGTCAATGTCACTGCAGTGCTGAGAATGATCCACTACCCAAATAATACCTGCTCTGTGGTGGTCCTGACCATTGAAGAACAGCATAAAAGATGGACTACAGTCAGTAATTGTAGAACTACAAAGTGCCTCTATATGGTAAGTGATAAAATGGACAGTGAGTGCAGAAACAAGGAGGCAGTTTTAATGTTATGGCTGATCAGTATATATACAGTGTATCACAAAAGTGAGTACACCCCTCACATTTCTGCAGATATTTAAGTATATCTTTTCATGGGACAACACTGACAAAATGACACTTTGACACAATGAAAAGTAGTCTGTGTGCAGCTTATATAACAGTGTAAATTTATTCTTCCCTCAAAATAACTCAATATACAGCCATTAATGTCTAAACCACCGGCAACAAAAGTGAGTACACCCCTTAGTGAAAGTTCCTGAAGTGTCAATATTTTGTGTGGCCACCATTATTTCCCAGAACTGCCTTAACTTTCCTGGGCATGGAGTTTACCAGAGCTTCACAGGTTGCCACTGGAATGCTTTTCCACTCCTCCATGACGACATCACGGAGCTGGCGGATATTCGAGACTTTGCGCTCCTCCACCTTCCACTTGAGGATGCCCCAAAGATGTTCTATTGGGTTTAGGTCTGGAGACATGCTTGGCCAGTCCATCACCTTTACCCACAGCCTCTTCAATAAAGCAGTGGTCGTCTTAGAGGTGTGTTTGGGGTCATTATCATGCTGGAACACTGCCCTGCGACCCAGTTTCCGGAGGGAGGGGATCATGCTCTGCTTCAGTATTTCACAGTACATATTGGAGTTCATGTGTCCCTCAATGAAATGTAACTCCCCAACACCTGCTGCACTCATGCAGCCCCAGACCATGGCATTCCCACCACCATGCTTGACTGTAGGCATGACACACTTATCTTTGTACTCCTCACCTGATTGCCGCCACACATGCTTGAGACCATCTGAACCAAACAAATTAATCTTGGTCTCATCAGACCATAGGACATGGTTCCAGTAATCCATGTCCTTTGTTGACATGTCTTCAGCAAACTGTTTGCGGGCTTTCTTGTGTAGAGACTTCAGAAGAGGCTTCCTTCTGGGGTGACAGCCATGCAGACCAATTTGATGTAGTGTGCGGCGTATGGTCTGAGCACTGACAGGCTGACCCCCCACCTTTTCAATCTCTGCAGCAATGCTGACAGCACTCCTGCGCCTATCTTTCAAAGACAGCAGTTGGATGTGACGCTGAGCACGTGCACTCAGCTTCTTTGGACGACCAACGCGAGGTCTGTTCTGAGTGGACCCTGCTCTTTTAAAACGCTGGATGATCTTGGCCACTGTGCTGCAGCTCAGTTTCAGGGTGTTGGCAATCTTCTTGTAGCCTTGGCCATCTTCATGTAGCGCAACAATTCGTCTTTTAAGATCCTCAGAGAGTTCTTTGCCATGAGGTGCCATGTTGGAACTTTCAGTGACCAGTATGAGAGAGTGTGAGAGCTGTACTACTAAATGGAACACACCTGCTCCCTATGCACACCTGAGACCTAGTAACACTAACAAATCACATGACATTTTGGAGGGAAAATGACAAGCAGTGCTCAATTTGGACATTTAGGGGTGTAGTCTCTTAGGGGTGTACTTACTTTTGTTGCCGGTGGTTTAGACGTTAATGGCTGTATATTGAGTTATTTTGAGGGAAGAATAAATTTACACTGTTATATAAGCTGCACACAGACTACTTTTCATTGTGTCAAAGTGTCATTTTGTCAGTGTTGTCCCATGAAAAGATATACTTAAATATCTGCAGAAATGTGAGGGGTGTACTCACTTTTGTGATACACTGTATATATACAGTGTATCACAGAAGTGAGTACACCCCTCACATTTTTGCAGATATTTAAGTATATCTTTTCATGGGACAACACTGACAAAATGACACTTTGACACAATGGAAAGTAGTCTGTGTGCAGCTTATATAACAGTGTAAATTTATTCTTCCCTCAAAATAACTCAATATACAGCCATTAATGTCTAAACCACCGGCAACAAAAGTGAGTACACCCCTAAGAGACTACACCCCTAAATGTCCAAATTGATTACTGCTTGTCATTTTCCCTCCAAAATGTCATGTGATTTGTTAGTGTTACTAGGTCTCAGGTGTGCATAGGGAGCAGGTGTGTTCAATTTAGTAGTACAGCTCTCACACTCTCTCATACTGGTCACTGAAAGTTCCAACATGGCACCTCATGGCAAAGAACTCTCTGAGGATCTTAAAAGACGAATTGTTGCGCTACATGAAGATGGCCAAGGCTACAAGAAGATTGCCAACACCCTGAAACTGAGCTGCAGCACAGTGGCCAAGATCATCCAGCGTTTTAAAAGAGCAGGGTCCACTCAGAACAGACCTCGCGTTGGTCGTCCAAAGAAGCTGAGTGCACGTGCTCAGCGTCACATCCAACTGCTGTCTTTGAAAGATAGGCGCAGGAGTGCTGTCAGCATTGCTGCAGAGATTGAAAAGGTGGGGGGTCAGCCTGTCAGTGCTCAGACCATACGCTGCACACTACATCAAATTGGTCTGCATGGCTGTCACCCCAGAAGGAAGCCTCTTCTGAAGTCTCTACACAAGAAAGCCCACAAACAGTTTGCTGAAGACATGTCAACAAAGGACATGGATTACTGGAACCATGTCCTATGGTCTGATGAGACCAAGATTAATTTGTTTGGTTCAGATGGTCTCAAGCATGTGTGGCGGCAATCAGGTGAGGAGTACAAAGATAAGTGTGTCATGCCTACAGTCAAGCATGGTGGTGGGAATGCCATGGTCTGGGGCTGCATGAGTGCAGCAGGTGTTGGGGAGTTACATTTCATTGAGGGACACACAAACTCCAATATGTACTGGGAAATACTGAAGCAGAGCATGATCCCCTCCCTCCGGAAACTTGGTCGCAGGGCAGTGTTCCAGCATGATAATGACCCCAAACACACCTCTAAGACAACCACTGCTTTATTGAAGAGGCTGAGGGTAAAGGTGATGGACTGGCCAAGCATGTCTCCAGACCTAAACCCAATAGAACATCTTTGGGGCATCCTCAAGCGGAAGGTGGAGGAGCGCAAAGTCTCGAATATCCGCCAGCTCCGTGATGTCGTCATGGAGGAGTGGAAAAGCATTCCAGTGGCAACCAGTGAAGCTCTGGTAAACTCCATGCCCAGGAGAGTTAAGGCAGTTCTGGGAAATAATGGTGGCCACACAAAATATTGACACTTCAGGAACTTTCACTAAGGGGTGTACTCACTTTTGTTGCCGGTGGTTTAGACATTAATGGCTGTATATTGAGTTATTTTGAGGGAAGAATAAATTTACACTGTTATATAAGCTGCACACAGACTACTTTTCATTGTGTCAAAGTGTCATTTTGTCAGTGTTGTCCCATGAAAAGATATACTTAAATATCTGCAGAAATGTGAGGGGTGTACTCACTTTTGTGATACACTGTATATATATATATGTATATACATATACATATTTGCAGGACGAATGGGACAACACTGAATCGTTTGGTATCCTTGGTATCTTTCAAATGTGTGGTGAAAAGGAACAGCAAAAACAGGTAAATGCTTTACTGTCCCAACTTTTTTGGAATGTGTTGCAGACCTGAAATGCAGGAATGGATGTTTGGGGTTGTACAAAAAACAATAATAATTGGACAAAAACCAGTTTTATTCTACCAATCCACACACAGACTGTTAGAATACAGTGGAATCATTCTTAATGTGTAGTGCCGCTGATGTCCCGTAGGCAGACATCTAATGGCTTCATGATGTGGAGAAATAACTAATTACAGGCCTGTGTTACACATACAGTGGGGGTGAGGGGGGGGGGGGGGTCGCCGACAGACTCCGTCATCTTTTTTTCCCCCTCTTGATTTTTTCAAACCCATGCCAAATGGAGAGAAACCAATCCAAACAAGAGTTTATATAAAGCCCCTAAATCTCATTAGGACCAGGCAGGAGGAGGGAAAAAAAAGTCTGACAAGGGAAAATATTGAATCACTTCCTGTACAGAAACAAAGTGACTTTCATGTGGTACAGAGCCTAATTAAGGGGAACATTTTTGGAGGGTTAGCAGGAGCATTAAAATGCCCAGACACACCATAAGTCATAGGGCAGGATCTGAGGCATTAGGCAGTAAAGCAGCCTCGGCAGCGCACCCACTGCTGGGACAACGGTGGAACGTAGCCCGCATTGCTCTACATTCTCCGTGACAGAAATACGGCCGGGGAACATGCACCCCATCAGCGAGATTTAGGAGTCTTGTTTAGTGGTGGCAGCGTTCGAGCTTCCTCGAAACGGACTTGTTTTCAATATGTTTTAACCTTCAATACGTCTGTTCTTTTGCGTTTAAACAATTCACTCTGATATTATATAGTGTATTGATTTTGATATATTTTATCTATCTATCTATCTATCTATCTATCTATCTATCTATCTATCTATCTATCTATCTATCTATCTATCTATCTATCTATCTATCTATCTATCTATCTATCCATCTATCTATCCATCCATCCATCCATCCATCCATCCATCCATCCATCCATCCATCCATCCATCCATCCATCCATCCATCCATCTATCTACCTAACAATCTATCCATCTATCCATCCATCCATGTAGATATCTATCCATGTAGTCACATGACTATTCAATACAATTTATTTAGAAGGTTTATAGAACATTCAATATACATCATTTTGTACAACATTCCACAAGATGCAGGTGAATTGGTATCAGGTGAGGGTATAATGATTGGGTATACATCATAGGGTACCATGATCGGCTGCCAATTCCCAAAGAATTATCAATCAGTTCTAATTTAGGTCGTTTACCACATCTACCGTGAGATTTACATTTCTTTTATCCAAAGCGAATAAAAGAATGATGGAATGAATAAATAATAATAATAATAATAATAATAATAATAATAATAATAATAATAAAACAACAACAACAACAAAACAATAATAATAATAATAGTAATAATGATAATGATAACAATAATAATAATAATAACAAAACAACAACAACAAAACAATAATAATAATAATAATAATAAAAATAATAATAATAATAATAAAATAAAATAAAAAATGATAAATAAATAAATTACTTAATAAATTTAAAAAAATAAACATGGGACCCTTGCTATTGCTGGAACACAACTGTTTTAAAACTAAGGGTTTTTAAAAAATAAATAAATAGATAAACACATTTGAAATATAATAATAACAACAACAACAACAACAACAACAACAACAACAACAACAATAATAGGCCTATCATAAAGTCATAAGCAATTTTGACCCTTGCCATTGCTGGAACACTATCTTTCATATGGAGAACCAAAAATTAAAATAAATAAATAAATAAATAATACAGGGGCAAGCCATATCCTAGTGGTTAAGGTACTGGACTAGTAATCAGAAGGTCGCTGGTTCAAGCCCCACCACAGCCAGGTTGCTGATGTTGGGCCCTTGAGCAAGGCTCTTAACCCTCAATTGCTCAGACTGAATAAATAAATAAAATAATAATAATAATAATAATAATAATAATAATAATAATAGTAATAATAATAATAATGATGATGATGATTGGGAATAATGTTGCCAGTACACAGAGTGACCACATACAATACATTATTTTATATTTGCAATATAGTGTAGGTGCTGTAATGCCCAAGCAAGTGTTAAGTATCCTTTTTTTTCCCTTTCTTTTGCAGAGCAGTCTCTCCCACCGCCGTCCCCAATCACCTGCCAATGCGTGATGAACGGCATCATCAAATCCTCGAAACCCGATCAGCCTTTGAGAAATCACCACGTCCATTTGCAGGTGATAAATGAGACGGAGCGTTATCGTCAGGTCACCGGGTTTAGCCGCTTCAGTCTCGAGCTCACGCCTGATGAGGTTGTTTGGGCCTTGCCAAATAACTCGCCGCAAAATTAGTGGAGTAATTCCTAAGCTAGCCCGAGCCTGCGAACGCGCTAATCAATTGAAGTGCCCTTGTTAGACGAGAAGATTCGGGCCGCTTGACCACTGATGAGGAAAGTGGCCGGCGCACGCGTCCGGGTGGTTGAGCATGGTTGGTTAACGGTGAAGGGGTCAGTGGGGTGGGGTTTTCAGCGAGTGACAGTTTTAACTCTTTTCAAACGTACAGCGTGATTAATGAGGGTCTTTTATGGTGAGCGGGCTCGGCGGTTCGGGTGAGTCACGGGCCTGGGAGTATTGACATCTCCATTATTTACAGAGTGATCGGAGCGGCCGAAGGGCCCCTGATTAGAAAACAATAAATGCTGTTATTGGTGATCCGGCCCTAAGCAGAACACTGCAAATGTATGTCCAAGCTTTTCTAATTACTGTGGCCAACTGCACACTGGACAGTGATAAACCAAGAGCAATAGAGCGGTCTCAAGGGGGGGCGAGGGAGGGAGCAATGTGCTTACCAAGGGCTTTGTGGAAAAAGATGCAGTCCGCAATCGAAAAACATACTATGGAGAGAATAAAAAAGTATATAATGTTGGGTTCCATTTGCTGCTATAACAGTCTCCACTCTCTTTCTCTGGAAAGGGAACTGCAGGGATTTCCTTTCATTCAACATTTCAAATTTGTTTAATAGGATTAAGAGCAGCGTTCCTGTATGGTCAGTCATTGAAACCAAACTCAAACAATACTTTATGGGTCTTGTTTTGTGCTTGTTCTTTATGTATGTATGTATGTATGTATTTATTTATTTATTATTTATTATTTATTATTTATTTATTCATTTATTTAATTATTTATTTTCTATTTCTTATTATGTATTTATTTTTATTATCTATTTATTTATTATGTATTTATTATTTATTTATTTATTTATTTATTTATTTATTTATTTATTTATTTATTGTCTATTATTTATTTATTTATTTATTTGTTATTATTTATTTATTTATTTATTTAAATGCATTTTGTCCCCTTTTTCTCCCAAATTTAACGTAACAAATTTGTCCCCCGCTGCTAGAGAACCCGATCATGTCAAGAGCCTCGGTCTACTAACTAGGGTCCTCACACAGCGTCGAAAATCCCACCCCTTTTTAGTCCCGTCTCTTCCCAGTGAAATCATGAAGTTAGAAGCAGTCATACTATATTACATACATATTATCACATACTGTATTTTTCCAATAATATATATATATATATATATATATATATATATATATATATATATATATATAGTTTTCACTCATGCACTCTACACAGGCGCCTCTCTATCTGCTAGCCACATAGTCCGGTCATCCCACCCTAGCAGAAACGTGTCTGCTGCAGGCACTGCCGATTATGCCCGCTAGATGGTGCCCAGCTGACCGGTGGCGACGCAGAGGAGTTCATAATCTTGGAACTGGTGTGCTAGTGGAAAATCCTGCTGCGCCAACAGGGTGCCTTCGTTAAACGTATCTTATCAGAAACCGGAATTATTAGTGACGGAAACTGATCAAGTATCTGTGGGATGTGCTGGAGAAACACATCCAATCCATGGAGGCCCCAAACTCACAACTTATAGGACTGGAACCCTACACAATATTTAGCAGGATAAATAGCAGGTAACCTAACAGCAAGAAGGTCCTAGGTTTGATTTCCAGGTGGAGCGGTCTGGGTGCTTTCTGTGTGGAATTTGCATGTTCCTCTCATGTTTGTGTGGGTTTCCTTCAGGTGCTCCGGTTTTCTCCCACAGTCCAAAGACAGTGGTCTGCAGTCAGGTTAATTGGAGACACTGAATTGCCCTATAGGTGAATGGGTGTAAGTATGTGTGTGTGTCTGGCCTGCAATGGACTGGCGCCCGTCCAGGGTTTTACTGTGTGCCTTGCGCCCATTAAAAAGCTGGGATAGGCTCCAGCACCCCCCCCCCCCCCCCTTCCCCACACACACACACACACACAACGTATATTTAAGAAAGTTAAGAAAGTGAGTGAGTGAGTTCAAAGACAGTGGTCTGCAGTCAGGTTAATTAGAGATACTAAAAATCCCCCCTAAGTATGAGTCTGTGTGCTTTCTGATGGACTGGCAACCCATCCAGAGTGTTTCCTACCTTTAACCCACTGAATCTGACCCACCGCGACCCAGAATAGGATAAATCGGTGGTAAAACAGACAACTAATGAATACATTTCACATTTGTAATGTGAAAGCCTCTCTTCTGCGGTGCGTATAGGAACTGTGCAGTAGTTCTCGAACAAACACGCTCACTTTTCCACGGCTGACATTTACAGCCTGAGAAAAAGCCCACGCTGTTTAATTAGAACAAACTTTTCTATGTGATGAAATATTAAAGTCTAATTTTAAACGTTATGATAGCTGCCTTTCCGCCCGAATACAATGAAACATTTTGGCAATTACAAGAAGCAATTTTATCCACATTATAGATAAACGGATTCCATTATTTACATGTACTATTTATATAAGACGTCTTATAAGGGAGTTGGGATTAATATATTGTTTTGGAGACAATTACACTTTTTATAACATTATTTATTTGAGTTATCCTCAGTATTCATGGTTAGATCAGAGAAATTCTAATATACAGAAGGTGTACAGTTTAGTTAATTAACATCTGAATATTTAATACAACCCTAAATCAGAAGAAGTTGGGACAGCATGGAAAATGCAAATAATACTAATAATAAAAAACACAGTTTCTTGGCCGCTCAAGTCAAGTCAAATGTATTTATATAGCGCTGTTTACAATAGACATTGTCTCCAAGCAATTTACAAAATCCAGGACCAACAGATACAAAAACCGCTGTCGAGCAAGCCGAGGGTGACAGTGGCAAGGAAAAACTGCCTGAAAATTACAGGAAGAAACCTTGAGAGGAGCCAGACTCAGCAGGGCCCATTCTTCTTGGGTGGTCTGGAGGATACTTTAAATGAGTAAGATTTAGCAATAAATAAATAACAGTTTTTATTCAGTCCAGTCTGTAATAAAGTCTGTAGTGAATTCTTGACATTCTTGGTGCAAACATGCCAGGCCCCGTCACATCCGGCAGGAGCAGCATTGTTGGCACGGCAGTCTCGACTTCATTCCTTAACCTCGGGCAGGTAGACAGGTTTCCATCAGAAGGACCTCGGGGTAAAACAGGTTTCTTACATTTACTTTAACTTTTATTTCATTGCAGACAGGATGACAGGCCTGCAACACATTCCAAACAAAGTTGGGACAGTAACCACTTTGTAATGTTGCCGTTCCTTTTCACCACACTTAAAAGACGTCTTGGCACCGAGGATACCAAGTGATTTAGTGTCTTAAGATGTTGCAACAGTACGGGGTCGTCAATGTTGCATTTTTCAGTTCAAAATCCTCCACACATTCTCTATTGGGGACAGGTCAGGACTGACTGCAGGCGGGCCAATCTAGTACCCGTACCCTCTTCTTCCGCAGCCATGCCTTTGTAATTGTTCTCTTGTTGAAAAATGCTGGAAGTCCTTGGAAAAGATGACGTCTTGAAGACAGCATATGTTGCTCTAAGATCTCAATGTACTTTTCTGCATTAATGCTGCCATCACAGAAGTGTAAATAACCACTGCCAAGGGCACTGACACAGCCCCATACCATGACACACCCTGGCTTTTGGACTTGTTCCTGATAACAGTCTGGATGGAATGCTGATTCATCTAACCACAATACACGTTTCCACTGTCTGATGGTCTATCCTAGATGCCTCCGAGCCCAGAGAAGTCGACGCCACTTCTGGACATAATTAACATAAGGCTTCTTTTTTTACACAGTAAAGGTTTAAGTGGCATTTGTGCATGTAACTCTGTATTGTAGTGCTTGACAAAGGTTTGCCAAAGTAATCCCTCACCCATGTGGTTATATCAGCTGTTGTTGAGTGGCGGTTCTTAATGCAGTGCCGTCTGGGGGACCGAAGATCACGGGCGTTCAGCTTAAGCTTTTGTCCTTGGCCTTTTACGCACTGAAATGTTTCTGGATTCCTTGAATGGTTTAATGATATTATGCACTGTAGAGGGAGAAATATGCAAATCCCTTCCAATCTTTCTTTGAGGTTGTTTTTAAAGATTTTAATTTATATTTTGCACCTCATTACTAGCCCCAAATTACCCCCGTTCCAACTTTTTCTGGAATGTCTTGCAGGCTTAAACTACAATATATTAGCTTGAATTGTTGTTTGATCTGTGTGACGTAGGTCTCGCCGGCATGATAATCTTGAGATATGCACAGTGAGTCTGCACAGTGCAGGAATAAAGCAGTGAATCGCTAAAGGTGTTCAGTATGATAAATAATGCTTGAAAACACAAGAATGTCAGTGAATATTGTAGGTGGCATCACAGATGGTGAGACGCAGATTTCTCGCATCATCAGCTAGTGATACGACGCTCCAAAGTGACAGCTAAGTAAAAAAAAAAAAAAAAAAAAAGTAAAAAATCAGCCTCGGCTTATTCGACTGGAAATCTAAACTCTAAACACATTGCCTCTGATCTTCAGCTTGAAAAATGTACGTGACCCTGTGGGTACTGTTGCAAGTCATTCCTGCAAAAATCACACCAACCTGACTGCATGTCTTTGGACTGTGGGAGGAAACTGGAGCACCAAGAGAGAACCCACTCAGACACTGGAAGAACATGCAAAGTCCACACAGAAAGGACCTAGACTGCTTCACCTGGAAATCAAACCAGGACCTTCTTGCTGTGACGCAACAGTGCTACCCAACACCCTGGACATAACGTCAATCCATCACAGGGTTTCAGCCAACAAACAGAAATAGCCAATCATGAATATGATTGAAGCCTGACAGGCTGATAGCAATGCTGGGGATTGGAATCCTAAATACTAGCCTTTAATTAATTAATTAATTAATTTATTTATTTATTTATTTATTCATTGATCAAATATTTATTTATTTATTTGTTTATTTATGTATTTATTTAATTTTATTATTTATTTATTTAATTTTATTTTTTTATTTTTTTAATGTTATTATTTATTTATTTATGTATTTATTGTATACCTCGCAACCCCATTTACAACTCTCTTTAAAACTTAGAATTAATAATTTTAAAAAAATTACAATTTACAAATGCCAGCTACCCTTTAATGCTCACCAGACTTACACCATATGGCCAAAAGTATTTGGACACCTGACCATGATCTTGTCGGACACATTTCAAAACCAAACAGTATTAAGAAGAAGAAGAAGAAGCAGAAGATATACTTTAATTGTCATACATACATATACAGGTGTACAGTACAATGAAATTCTTTCTTCGCATATCCCAGCTTGTTTGGAAGCTGGGGTCAGAGCGCAGGGTCAGCCACCTTACGGCGCCCCTGGAGCAGACAGGGTTAAGGGCATTGCTCAAGGACCCAACAGTGGCTGTATAGCAGAGCCTGGATTTGAACCACCAATCTTCCGGTTGATAGCCCAAAGCTCTACCCACTAGGCTACCACTGTCCCTAAGATAAAAATAGCTATAACAACAGCCACTCTATTAACAAGGCTTCTCACAAGACTTTGGAGTATGTCTGTGGGAATATCTGTTGTGCCCATTCAGTATAAAGAGTGTTAGCATGGCTGGGCAATGATGTTGGTCAAGAAAGCCTCAAGTGATATTCCAGGTAATTCCAAAGCTGATTAGTGGGGATGGTGTGCTGTTTTGTTTGTGCACAAGGACACAGTCATGCAATTAGAAGGGGTGTCCCAATTGAAGAGGTGTTATTAAAGCACAAGTGGTTTTCTGATTGTGTCACAAACCACATAATGTGTGCTACATAGTGTGTAACTAAACTTGTCTTAGTGCACTAATTATGCATACTCTTTAGTGCAGTATTGTGCGATTTGGGACGCAACTAAGCTTGTCAAGCTGGAAGCACAGGATTGGATATAAAAGAATTCAAACTGAAATGGGTCCCACCCACCTTCCCGGGTCGATTGTACAACTTCAAGAGGGTGTGTACGCACAAACTAATTGCTTTCTAAAAGATGATTAAATAAACGTATAAATCAGACGGCCGAGACGTGTACAGAAGATGAACTTCTGGGAGTCTTTCTCAGGCTGATTGTAGAGGAAGTCTGGAGTGGAGACGGATGGCTCACGGGCTGTCATAAAGCAGCGCCTCTCATTGGGGAGATTTATTCCAGATTTCCAGAGAGATCGGCGGCGGATAGGGGGTTCGCCCGCACCTCTACACTCCACACTATCAGATATCTCCCTGCTACACTCGCTATCGGCGCCGCTCGGCAAATCCATCACCGCACCGGTCCTATCTCTTCGACTCGCCTCAGCATCCTTGATGTCGGCGTGACGCATCCTTATTGCCTGCCCATTAGAACAACGGCATGGCACGGAATAGACAGCACTACCCTACCCACAGGTTATAGCAAACGTGCTGAAGGAGAAGTGAATCCTGGATAAAGCTAATCTGGCACACTTGGTCGCGTATGACACTTGGTCGCGGTACTCTATAAAAAGACTGCACATGCTCCGAAATGTGCACGAACATACAGTATGTGCAGACAGGCTGTGTGTCCACTTGGAGGGGGAATAGTTAGGCATCCTATAATTCAATGGGACCAAGTAGGGGTGCCACAGTGTCATTCCAGATACCCGTTTTGATTTGATCTGTTTTGAACCTGAAATAAACATCCATTCCTGCATTTCAGGCCTGCAAAGTAAAGACAGTAGAGCATTTACCACTTTGTAATGTTGCCGTTCCTTTTCACCACACTTAAAGTACGTTTTGGCACTGAGGATACCAAGAGATTTGGTCACATTTTTCCTTCAAAATTCTCCACACGTTCTCTATTGGGGACAGGTCAGGACTAAAGGCAGGCCAGTCCAGTCCCCTTACCCTCAGCATGTGGTTTTGCATTGTCTTGTTGAAAAATGCATGGACATCCCTGGAAAAGATGACGTCTTGAAGGCAGCACATGTTGCTCTAAGATCTCAATGTACTTCTGTGCATTAATGCCGCCATCACAGAAGGGCACTGACACAGCCCCATACCATGACAGACCCTGGTGATTGGACTTGTTCCTGATAACAGTCTGGATGGTCCTTTTCATCTTCGACTGAGCACACGGCGTCCATTTTTTCGAAAAAAGACCTGAAATGCTGATTCATCTGACCACAATACACGTTTCCACTGTGTCATGGTCCATCTTAGATGCCTTCGAGCCCAGAGCAGTCGACGCCGCTTCTGGACATGGTTAACATAAGGCTTCTTTTTTGCACAGTAAAGTTTTAAGTGGCATTTGTGCATGTAACTCTGTATTGTAGTGCTTGACAAAGGTTTGCCAAAGTAATCCCTCACCCATGTGGTCATATCAGCTGTTGTTGAGTGGCGGATCTTGATGCAGTGCCGTCTGAGGGATGGAAGATCACGGGCGTTCAGGTTAAGCTTGCGCCCTTGGCCTTTACGCACTGAAATATTTTTGGATTCCTTGAATCGTTTGATGATATTATGCACTGTAGAGGGAGAAATATGCAAATCCCTTCCAATCTTTCTTTGAGGTACATTGTTTTTAAACAATTCAATCATTTTCTCACGCATTTGTGGACAAACTTGAGATCCTCTGATCATCTTTGCTCATCAGAGACTCAGCCTTTCCTGGATGCTGCTTTCGTACCAAACCATGATTACAATCACCTGTTTGGAATCACATCATTATTTAGTTTTTTCACCTCATTACTAGCCCTAAATTGTCCCCTTGTCCAAACTTTTTTTGGAATGTGTTGCAGGCCTTGAAATGCAGGAAGAAATGAAATGAAGTTGAACAGATAAAACATGAAATATCTTAGGTTCAAACTGTCTGCAATGAAATAAGTAAAAGTAATTGTAAGGAACACTAAGAAGCATTTTTATTTTATTTGCATTTTCCATACTTTTTTGCCCTTTTTGGGGCTGTTGAAGCTATTAGTCAGTTGTCTGAGCCAAGTTGCAAAAACATAGTAAACCCCTGATTTAGAGAATGAATACACATCAAAGTGCCATTCCCCCTGTTTTATTTACCACTAGTATTCACCATCGTCAGATTCCTCACTCAATCCCTCCATATGGGTGGGCGGAGCCCCGCACCGTTGATCGACAGGCGGGCGGTGATGGCCCATCTGCGCCTTTTGCAGGTGTTTCGAATGATTATATTATTAGCTCTATCCGCTCATCTTTGAGTTTATGGGCTTTTTAGTATCCCCGGCCTCAATCTGGTGGGGGAGAGGAGAGGTAAAATATATCTGCGCTCAACACCATCTGTCTGAAAAGACACACACACACACACACACACCATTTCAGAAAGGGGGTGGTGGTGGGGGGTGGTACATCCTACTTTTACGAGGGCATAGCTTTAGGTTTCATTTTTCACTGCGCTGTGTGAAAGTGTGTGTGTGTGTGAGTCCATGCGAGCGTATGTTGAACAGAGATGTGGGAACGTGCTGAGGACTTGTTTTGACTACTCAGTGAAAGCATTTGCATAATGCTCAAAATAATCACAAAATAATTAGCGCGGTTCTGCCGGGGCTTTTTAAAGAATGAGGGTCTGGGTAGAGAGAGAGATTACTTCGCCAAGCACTTGGGTTTTGGAGACTGGCATCTCAAACTGTTTGATTCCACCACTGGCATGTTGAGCTTCTAAAATGTCCAGCTATGCCACTTACCTTAGGCATCCTATTACTGGATATGTAAGTAAGGCTATTAGTTGCCAGACCATCAAGCAAGACAGCCCACTCATGAACTGACTTAGGGACTGACTCTCTGATGGGTCAATATTTAGGTAAGGAGCAAGACCCTTTACAGTAGGGGGCACTGTACACCAAAAACATGACTGTTTAAAATTGTGACTAAATAAATAAATAAATTTTCTTAGGAGAGAAACATGGAGGGAGGAAGGAACAGTGAGGAAGGAAGGAAGAGTGAGGAAGGAAGGAAGGAAGGAATAGTGAGGAAGGAAGGAATGACAGTAAGGAAGGAACAGTGAGGAAGGAAGGAATGACAGTAAGGAAGGAATAGTAAGGATGAAAGGAAGAGTGAGGAAGGAAGGAACAACAGTGAGGAAGGAAGAAACAGGAAGGAAGGAAGAGTGAGGAAGAAAGGCAGGAAGAACAATGAGGAAGGAAGGAAGGAAGAGTGAGGAAGGAAGGAAGGAAGGAAGGCAGGAAGAACAGTGAGGAAGGAGGAAAGAGTGAGGGAGGAAGGAAGGCGGGAAGAAAAGTGAGGAAGGAAGGAAGAGTGAAGAAGGAAGGAAAAATGAAGAAGGAATAAAGGCAGGAGGCCAGTGAGGATGGAAGGAAGAGTGAGGAAGGAAGAGTGAGGAAGGACGGAAGGCAGTAAGAAAAGTGAGGAAGGAGGAAAGAGTGAGGAAGGAAGGAACAGTGAGGATGGAAGGAAGAGTGAGGAAGGAAGGAAGGAAGGAACAACAGTGAGGAAGGAAGGAACAGAATGGAAGGACGGAAGAGTGAGAAAAGAAAGAAGGAAGGAAGAGTGAGGAAGAAAGGAAGAAGCAGTGAGGAAGGAAGAACAGTGAACAGTGAGGAAGGAAGGAAGGCAGGAAGAACAGTGAGGAAGGAAGGAGGGAACAGTGGGGAAGGAAGGAAGAAAGGAAGTAACAGTGAGGAAGGAAGGAACAGTGGGGAAGGAAAAAATGACAGTAAGGAAGGAAGAGTGAGTAAGAAAGGAAGGCAGGAAGAACAGTGAGGAAGGAAGAAAGAGTGAGGAAAGGACAGTGAGGAAAGAAAAAAGGAACAGTGAGGAAGGAAGGTACAGTGAGAAAGAAAGGAAGGCAGGAAGAACAGTGAGGAAGGAAGGACACAGTGAGGAAGGAAGGAAGGCAGGAAGAACAGTAAGGAAGGAAGGACAGTAAGGAAGGAATAGTAAGGATGAAAGGAAGAGTGAGGAAGGAAGGAACAACAGTGAGGAAGGAAGAAACAGGAAGGAAGGAAGAGTGAGGAAGAAAGGCAGGAAGAACAATGAGGAAGGAAGGAAGGAAGGAAGAGTGAGGAAGGAAGGAAGGAAGGAAGGCAGGAAGAACAGTGAGGAAGGAGGAAAGAGTGAGGGAGGAAGGAAGGCGGGAAGAAAAGTGAGGAAGGAAGGAAGAGTGAAGAAGGAAGGAAAAATGAAGAAGGAATAAAGGCAGGAGGCCAGTGAGGATGGAAGGAAGAGTGAGGAAGGAAGAGTGAGGAAGGAAGGTACAGTGAGAAAGAAAGGAAGGCAGGAAGAACAGTGAGGAAGGAAGGACACAGTGAGGAAGGAAAGAAGGCAGGAAGAACAGTGAGGAAGGAAGGACACAGTGAGGAAGGAAAGTGAGGAAGGAAGGAAGGCAGGAAGAACAGTGAGGAAGGAAGGATGTGAGGAAGGAAGAAAGAGGAAGGAAGTGAGAAGGTCAGTGTCCTTCCTTTCTTACCGTTCCTTCCTTCCTTCCTGCTTACTTTCTTTTTTCACTCCACACCGTTCCTTCGTCACTGTTCTTTTTTCTTTCTTTCCTTCCTTCCTTCCTTCCTTCCTTCCTTCCTTCCTTCCTTCCTTCCTTCCTTCCTTCCTTCCTTCCTTCCTCACTGCTCCTTCCTTCTTTCCTCACTGCTCCTTCCTTCCTCACTTTCTTTCCTTCCTTGGTTCTTTCCTTCCTTCCTTCCTCACAGTTCCTTCCTTCTTTCCTCACTGCTCCTTCCTTCCTCACTTTCTTTCTTTCTTTCCTTCCTTCCTTCCTTCCTTCCTTCCTTCCTTCCTTCCTTCCTTCCTTCCTTCCTTCCTTCCTTCCTTCCTCACAGTTCCTTCCTTCTTTCCTCACTGCTCCTTCCTTCCTCACTTTCTTTCCTTCCTTGGTTCATTCCTTCCTTCCTTCCTTCCTTCCTTCCTTCCTCACTGCTCCTTCCTTCCTCACTTTCTTTCCTTCCTTGGTTCTTTCCTTCCTTCCTTCCTTTCTCACAGTTCCTTCCTTCTTTCCTCACTGTTCCTTTCTTTCACACTTTTTCCTTCCTTCCTCACTCTTCCTTCCTATGTAGTCAGCTGGGTGCAAAAAGACCAGACTAAGAAGAGTGTGGGGTCTTCGACACTGGTTAGCAGCTTGAGGTGCCTGTAGTAGGCAGAAGTGATAGGACAAGGAGATTAGTGTGTGACTCTCCATGCGTAAGACTGGCCTCACATGCAATTCAACCAAAGTACGGGCAAATAAGAAGGGTGGTGATGGATGCAAAATTGGGAGAAAAAGTAGAAAAACCTGCAGCCTGCTTAAAAAGGATTCGAGATATTTAAAACCTGGGTTATGACTGAATGTTTTACCACTCGTAAACATTCGCTCTTTCTGCGTCTCATCCACCAGCTGTTTGTTTTGTATCCCTCTTTGTCATGCCCGCTTCTCCATGCCGCAGTGGCGGATGTTTGGTAATGGCCATTTAGAGTAATCAATCTGAGCCTTTGAAGTTGGAAGATGAAAGAAGATTTTGACAGCTAATGTGTGTCTGTCCCGTGCCGTGAACCGCATGCCAATGCCAGCGCTTTGAAGACAAAAGGACGGGCACATCAGGTTGAATTTCTTCCCTCGTCGAGATGCCCTACCTCCGCTCAGTAGTGCCTCAATAACAAGTGGCAGCTCTCCCTCTCAGTCTTTTATAGTTTTTTTTTTTTTTTTTTTTTCTTACACTCTCAATCTCTTTCTGTTTTATACATCTGTCACATAGCTCCGATACCTCCTGTGCTGGTTGTGCCATCTTTGATCCACGCTCGCCCCCAGAAATGTGTCCGAGTAAACATTTCACTATTGCTTATGATAAGGAAAAGTGGTAGATGAAGGTAAGTGACAGGCCAGGCTCTGAAGCTGTTTTATACTGATATTGATGAATATACACCTCTCTTCAGTTACTGCACATTCAAAGACATCTGAGGTTAAACAGATGCTTACCTACTCTTATATACTGGAATTTGTTCCGTGGTTCGAATGAAGACAGTGGATATGGTGTTCAAAAAAATAGCAGTCCAACACCATTGACCTGATAAATCACTGTTTTTAGTAGAAATGCTATTTCTACATAGCAAAAATTTTACTTGAAAGTGTAGTAGAGTAATGAAAACAAAACAAACCCAACAATTAGGACGTGCATGCTACTCATTCTGAGTAATCGAAGCATTGATTGAAAGGGGCTTGTTCAAAATAATAGCAGTGAGGAGTTCAATTGGTGAAGCCATTCATTCTGCAGAAGAACGGGTGTCAATTTTGGCCCTTATGTAAGGTAGGAGGGTGCCAAATGTTGCACAGGTTGGTCATAGCACATTTCCTTCTGAAATACTGGGTAAATGGGTTGTTCCAGACATTGTTCTGATGAACAGCGTACTTTGATTAAAAAGTTGATAGTAGAGGGAAAAAACATACAGAAAAGTGCAGCAAATTCTAGGCTGCTCAGCTAAAATGATCTCAAATGTCTTGAAGTGACAACCAAAACCTGAAAGACGCAGAAGGAAGCATGGAACTACTGTTCAATTGGATCGAAGAATAGTCAAAATGGCAAAGGTTCAGCCAATGATCACCTCCAGAAAGATCAAGGAACATCTGAAGTTACCAGTGAGTACAGAAGATGATTAAGTGAAGCCAATTTACCAGCAAGAACTCCTTGCAAAGTCCCGTTATTAAGAAAAAGACGTCCTGAATGGGTTCAAATTTGCCAAGGAACACATTAACTGGTCCAAAGAGAAATGGCTCAACATTTGTGGACTGGTGAAAGCAAAATTGTATTTTTTTGGTCTAGTGGCCGTAGACAGTATGTCTGACGCCCCTTGAGCACTGAATTCAAGCCAAAGTTCACTGTGAAGACAGTAAAGCATGGTGGTACAAAATTATGATATGGGGATGTTTTTCATCATGATCATGGATCAATTTAAATATATCAGAATACTTGAGGAGATCATGTTGCCCTGTCGAAGAAGAAATGTGCTTAAAATGGGTGTTTCAACATGACAATGACCCAAAACATCTTGGTTACAGACAAACAAGATTGAGGTAATAGAGTGGCCAGCCCAATCCCCTGACCTCAATCCCATAGAGAACTTGTGTTCTGATATCTGAAATGCGTTATTTTGAGGCAAAACCCAAAATTGCAGAAGAACTGTGGAATGTAGTCTAATCATCCTGGACTGGAATACCTGTTCAGATGTGCCAGAAGTTGGTCGACTCCATGCAACACAGATCTCGGAAACAATGCCACTAAATATTTGTTCAGTAATTTAAACTAGTGAAACCTCAAACATTTTTAGTTTATAGATACATTTTTTGAGAAAAATGCTGGCACTGCTATTTTTTTGAACAGCCTAATATTCATTTTTCTTAATTTTCTGTAAAGGATTAACACAAACTGGCTAAATTTTGTAAATGTTTTGATTTAGAATTGAAAGTGTAGTATTTTCAGTGCATTTGCATTCATGGAAATAAAAGTTATTAGAATGATTTTGTGCTTTATTCACTTTTTTAAAATCACTGCTATTTTTTTTAACACTACTGTATATAAGAAATTTGTATGCAGCATTATGAAGCTTAGTAACCTAGTGTGTAGAGCTTTTGGGCTATTGACCAACCACATGGGCCAACCTTCACTCCCCACTTGCATCAATGAGCCTTGGCCGCCCATGACCCTGTCGCCGGTTTACCACTGTTCCTTCCTAGGATCACTTTTGATAGAACGACCCAAAAGAGCTGCAGTTTTGGAGATGCTCCGACCCAGTCGTCCAGCCATCACAATTTGGCCCTTGTCAAACTCACTCAAATCCTTACGCTTGCTCATTTTTCCTGCTTCTAACACATCAACTGTGAGGATAAAATGTTCACGTGCTGCTTAATATATCCCCCCACTAACAGGTGCCATGATGAGGAGATAATCAGTGTTATTCACATCACCTGTCAGTGGTCGATGTGTATGTACAGTGCCTTGCAAAAGTATTCAGCCCCCTTGAACTTTTCAACCTTTTGCCACATTTCAGGCTTCAAACATAACGATATGAAATTGTAATTTTTTGTGAAGAATCAACAACAAGTGGGACACAATCGTGAAGTGGAACGAAATTTATTGGATATTTTAAACTTTTTTTAGAAATAAAAAACTGAAAAGTGGGGCGTGCAATATTATTCAGCCCCCTTGCGTTAATACTTTGTAGCGCCACCTTTTGCTGCGATTACAGCTGCAAGTCGCTTGGGGTATGTCTCTATCAGTTTTGCACATCGAGAGACAGTAATTTTTGCCCATTCTTCCTTGCAAAACAGCTCGAGCTCAGTGAGGTTGGATGGAGAGCGTTTGTGAACAGCAGTTTTCAGCTCTTTCCACAGATTCTCGATGGGATTCAGGTCTGGACTTTGACTTGGCCATTCTAACACCTGGATACGTTTATTTGTGAACCATTCCATTGTAGATTTTGCTTTATGTTTTGGATCATTGTCTTGTTGGAAGATAAATCTCCGTCCCAGTCTCAGGTCTTTTGCAGACTGCAACAGGTTTTCTTCCAGAATGGTCCTGTATTTGGCTCCATCCATCTTCCCATCAATTTTAACCATCTTCCCTGTCCCTGCTGAAGAAAAGCAGGCCCAAACCATGATGCTGCCACCACCATGTTTGACAGTGGGGATGGTGTGTTCAGGGTGATGAGCTGTGTTGCTTTTACGCCAAACATAACGTTTTGCATTGTGGCCAAAAAGTTCGATTTTGGTTTCATCTGACCAGAGCACCTTCTTCCACATGTTTGGTGTGTCTCCCAGGTGACTTTTTATAGATATCTTTGAGAAATGGCTTTCTTCTTGCCACTCTTCCATAAAGGCCAGATTTGTGCAGTGTACGACTGATTGTGTCCTATGGACAGAGTCTCCCACCTCAGTTGTAGTTCATTCAGAGTGATCATGGGCCTCTTGGCTGCATCTCTGATCAGTCTTCTCCTTGTTTGAGCTGAAAGTTTAGAGGGACGGCCGGGTCTTGGTAGATTTGCAGTGGTCTGATACTCCTTCCATTTCAATATGATCGCTTGCACAGTGCTCCTTGAGATGTTTAAAGCTTGGGAAATCTTTTTGTATCCAAATCCGGCTTTAAACTTCTCCACAACAGTATCTCGGACCTGCCTGGTGTGTTCCTTGGTCTTCATGATGCTCTCTGCGCTTTAAACAGAACTCTGAGACTGTCACAGAGCAGGTGCATTTATACGGAGACTTGATTACACACAGGTGGATTCTATTTATCACCATCAGTCATTTAGGTAAACATTGGATCATTCAGAGATCCTCACTGAACTTCTGGAGTGAGTTTGCTGCACTGAAAGTAAAGGGGCTGAATAATATTGCACGCCCCACTTTTCAGTTTTTTATTTCTAAAAAAAGTTTAAAATATCCAATACATTTCGTTCTACTTCACGATTGTGTCCCACTTGTTGTTGATTCTTCACAAAAAATTACAATTTCATATCGTTATGTTTGAAGCCTGAAATGTGGCAAAAGGTTGAAAAGTTCAAGGGGGCTGAATACTTTTGCAAGGCACTGTATATATTACAATAAAGGCATTCTTCTTCATCTAAGTGGCAAGTATTTTATGTGACCTTCCCTTACACCTGAGAAAAAGCAGGAACCTGGATTTCTTTAACCTAAATGGAATGGAGTCATATTTAATGACCTGTATTTGTCCTTTGGTGGACAAATGGAGAAGGGAGCCATTTAGAAGCAACTTAGTAGAAGAAGAATGCCTTTATTGTCTTACAGTATATACGAGGGATCTTCACTTTTATATTTTGGTTGGACACCCAAAGAAGCTTTAAAGGGAAGAAGATTTTAATGTGATGATGATGTGAAAGCAGCGGCGCTTCAGTGGCTACACGTTCAACCAAAAACACGACTTTTTGCTGATGGCATTCAAAAGTTGGTACGACGCTGGGAAAAACATATTGAAAGGTGACTGTAGAAAATTGATGTAATTTGTTGTTGAAATTCCTAATAATTAGAGTTTAAAAAGTGCAGAAACTTTTTGAAAAACCCTCATACTTGATCTCATCGGCTTTGTGCTTGTACTCTGCACATTGACAATAGAGTTGAATCTGATCTAATCTAATCTAATCTAATGTAAACTGACAGTCTTTGGTTCTGTAGAGAGTTTAAAGATGGATCAGCTTTACCAGAAGGAGTCCAGTATCAAGATAATTCCAGAATTCCGGTCCTTGTTTGAAAACAGAAGTTCCAGTTCCAGAATCCAACCAGCAGGTAAACTACAGTATTTCTCAGGAAAGTAACAGCGTACTGCCTCTTTAGCTCCACCCAGGAAGTGCTTGGGCTACTTCCTTCCTTACTCAATTTCTTTCCAGCACCCACTAATGGAGATCAAAAGAACTGATCAACAGTCACACTATGGTGCTTCAAACCATGTCTGTTACAAGTCTTGGCAGCCCAACAACCTGTCACCGGTTTATGTATTGGCTCTGTCGGTGGGTACTCACCATGGCTGATTATAGCACCCCTTGCTTTTTTAGAGATACGTCAATCCAAGATTTTGGCTCATTGGTGTATGTATTTTAATTATTTATGACCGTCTTGCTGGCATATTTTAATAGAATTAATATTTCTAATTATTATTAATAATAATAATAATAAATAATAATAACAATAATAATAAATCATAATAATAATAATAGCAATAACAACAAAACAACAATAGAATAATAATAACAATAATATAATAATAACAATAATAATAAATAAACAAACAAACAAATAAATAAATGAATTTATATAAAATAATACTATTTAATATAAATAATAATGTATATGTATTATAATTTTTATAGATTAATTAATCATGGATTTATTAGAAAATTAGATAATTGATTCATCTCAACACTTTCCTTCTAAGTTACCCGATTTCACCTGCACATTATCTACAATGCAAAAAAACTAGCATGTACAAGGATCCAATCTTACCCACATGCTTCTACACATGTTCCTGTACACATTTGCCCACCCACCTCGGTGGTCCCTGACCCCTTTGTAAAAAAAAATTTGGGAAGCCAGACCTTCAATTCCCACCACCCACGGAGAACCTGAGTGCTGTAGTAAGTTAGAGGAAGTGATCACCGGCTTTCCTACACGGGACGCCCAGCTGGAAGCCTGGGCCAGCCTCTCTCTAACTTTACCAGGCCCTCCAGTACTTCTGATCCAGTCGCTCGCGGAGAGCGCCAGTTAATAATGTTTTGTAGCTGCAGTAAAACATGTGCTTACATAACCTAAACCACATGTACTGCTCACTGTTGGGCCTCTGAGCAAGGCCCTTATCCCTCAAGTGCTGTAAATGTAGCCTAGTGGTTAAGGTACTGGACTAGTAATTGGAAGGTCGCTGGCTCACACCCCATCACTTCCAGGTTGCCAATGTTGGGCCCTTGAGCAAGGCCCTCAACCCTTAATTGCATGAATTGTATTTTTTGTAAATGTGTGCTTCAAACTTTTCCTGGTTGTGAAGTAAAACACGAACTCGTTAGAAAGCCAATTAAGCGTTTCGTTGACACATAATCTGTGTGACGCAAACTGGATAAATGCAAATAACAGCATTTCTTACAAAAAATTAGGATTAAAATCAGAAGGACTGATTGATTCAGAATTCTGTAGGAGCGTTCCATTCAACCCAGTTGTTCCTGTGAAGTAGGGTATTCCATCATTTTATATATACACCGATCAGCCATAACATTAAAACCACCTCCTTGTTTCCACACTCACTGTCCATTTTATCAGCTCCACTTACCATATAGAAGCACTTTGTAGCTCTACAATTACTGACTGTAGTCCATCTGTTCCTCTGCATGCTTTGTTAGCCCCCTTTTATGCTGTTCTGCAATGGTCAGGGCCCCCACAGGACCACTACAGAGCAGGTATTATTTGGGTGGTGGGTCACTCAGTGCTGCAGTGACACTGACATGGTGCTGGTATAAGTGGAGTTTTTGAACACCTCACTGTCACTGCTGGACTGAGAATAGTCCACCAACCAAAAATACATCCAGCCAACAGCACCCCGTAGGCAGCGTCCTGTGACCACTGATGAAGGTCTAGAAGACGACCAACTCAAACAGCAGCAATAGATGAGCGATCGTCTCTGACTTTACATCTAAAAGGTGGACCAACTAGGTAGGAGTGTCTAATAGAGTGGACAGTGAGTGGACACTACAGCAGCGCTGCTGTGTCTGATCCACTCATACCAGCACAACACACACTAACACACCACCACCATGTCAGTGTAACTGCAGTGCTGAGATTGATCCAACACCCAAATAATACCTGCTCTGTGGTGGTCCTATGGGGGTCCTGACCACTGAAGAACAGGGTTAATATTACGAGTCATGAGTCGAGTCCGAGTCATTTGAAACGAGTCAGAGTCGAGTCTGAAGTCACTCAATCTCCCATCTCTGCACCTGAGCTCTGAAAATACTACAAATGGCAGAAACCATGTGACAACAACGACCAGAAACTCCACCTACTGTACCTCTTGAGCTTGAACTCACCTGAAATTGGTGGATGCATAGTGGAAATGTGTATTGTAGTGTAGTAAAAGTATCACTCCACAGTGGGTGAGGTGCAAAACATGAGGCTATAACAGTTGTGTACTTGTAATTATGTTACATTAAGACCAGAAAGACTCACATTACTTATTTTAAATGCTCCACTTGTCTGCCAGATCGACTCTCTACCAGCAACACAACCCTGGCCAACACGCTGGTCTTCAGCAATAACACATATTAAATAAATATACTGTATATTTCAAAAGTTCACAATGTGCACTGAGCAGGTCATTTGCTTGGCAGAAAGCAATAATCAAAACATATAGATCTCTGCTCCGGGGACGTTTTTATATTTTATTACTGTAAAATCGGTCAACTAATATTTAATAATTAATTAGGATTGTTTTTCTCTAGCTGTGTTATCATAGCAATCTATTTTCCCAGACCGTGTGGACGAAAGTTCACCTTTTTAATTGATTTTATTAATATATAATATACAAAGATGCAAGAGAAAGTTTCTAAATCCTGTGGAATTATTGAAATCCTACATTATTTATTTAGAAATGTCGTCCGATTTGCATTCTGGGTACTTTTCATGCTTTTATTAAACATACTCATACATAATTTTACAGTCTATTGTAGGGTCAGTGAGGAGTAATTAATGACTCTATATATTAATGATTCTATATATTGTGTGTAGATGTGATAAGTGTCAACCCTGGAGTCAAATATTGCCTTTATTGATTATTTTTCATGCCACCCTACACCATGTTTCACAGCTAGAATGATGATTTGTGTGATTTTTATGTCTGTGTAGACACCCAGCTGGCCAATAGAAAAGCTACGATTTAAACCAATAATAATAATAATAATAATAATAATAATAATAATAATAATAATAATAATAATAATAATAGCAATAATAATAACAATAACAACAATAATAATAATAGCAATAATTACAACAATAATAATAATAACGATTGAAAATGATAATGATAATAATAATAACAAAACAACAATAACAACAACAAAACAACAACAATAATAATAGCAATAATAATAATAATAATTTTAATATAATTAAAACAACAACAACAATAATAACAACAACAAAACAACAACAATAATAAAAATACCAACAACAAAACAACAATAATAATAATAATAATTATTATTATTATTATTATTAATTATTATTATTATTATAACAACAAAACTTATAATAATATAATAATAATAAATCTGAACAAATAAAAATTATAGTGTTTTAAAAAATAAATAAAAAAAAGTTTTCCTTAAAAAAAAGGATATATTTATTTAAAAAAATACAAATACAAATTGTTAATGTTGTAAAAAAAAAAAAAAAAAAAGTGTGGCTATTGTAACACTCCCAGCCGCTTGTGCTTAACTTCCACGCTTCTGAGAGGTTTAGGACTTTTCATTTCTATTAAGAGCTTCCTCTTCTGCTCATTTTCCATCTCCCATAAGCCCTTCTGAAAATATTCCACCATCATCACAAAGGCTTACTTATCTCCATGTTACCTATTAAAGGTCCAAACTCGCGCCTCTTTGATAAACACTCCCAATAAGGCTTTATCTGTGAGCCCTTATCTGGCTCGGGAGGGTCCCTCTCCTCTCGCCACTGTAATTTCTTTAATTAAAGTGTCATTTTTGGAAGGAAATATGAGCTTCATCATTTAACACAAATGCAAATAAGTTTACAAGAGCATAGATATGTGTTCCTCTCTCGCTCTCTCTCACTACTGTTACTGTTCCTCTTAAAGCATGGCTTAGGTTAAGCCCTCGTGGTGCATATTAGCTGGTGGGGTTGAAAAAGCGCAAGGACATTTTGGAGATTCTCTAAGGAGACGCAAGCAGAGGAAGGAGAGCGCAATAAATAAAATAGCTGCTTTCCAAACAAGGCCCATGGAGGATTGGCTTTTAATGCCCGCAGCCTCTGTCAGCAGTTTGCAGATTTGTGCGTGATTTCATTAGGAGCAGAAGAACGGCTCAATGAAGATGAAAATAGACTATGCAAAGTACAGAGATGAAAACAAGCTTAAGAATTTGGAAAGAAAGTTCAAGTTAGTTTGGAAGTGTCGGTGTGCTTGAAGTTTTCAATTGTAATTTATGTTGGTTTGCAATTTTTTTAATGCAATTATTTAATGGTCTGATAAATATAATTATAAACAAATAACAAATAATTAACATTTTGCAATTTATTGTGTATTTATTTATTTATTTTAAATTTAAAATCTGCTTTTTATTTATTTATTTATTTTGTTAATTCGTTATTATGATGTCTCCTTTTAAGCCATTTTAAATTAAATATAGGCGCAAACACAACATGGTCAACTTTAAATTAACAGTAATATTACTTAAGAAGTCAACTAAATAAACAAAAAAAATTGTTCAATTAAAATTGAATTATTTTAAACATAAACATAAATATTAAATAATATTGTAAACTACATATAAAAATTACATATATATATATATATATATATATATATCATTTTTTAAACATTAAATATTAAATAATTTGTTAAATTAAATATAAAAATATTTTAACAAAGATTAAATATTAAAAATGTTGTAAATTAAATATAAAAATATTTAAATGTAAAAAAAAAAATTAAATAATATTTTTAATTAAATATTAAATATTTAAACATAAAATGATTATGTAAAACTAAAAAGAATTACTTAAACAATAGCAATGTTTGCTTTTTTTTCTTTTAATTTTTTTAATAGAACAAATTATTAATATGTTTTTTTTTTTTTTTTTTTTTTTGACCAATGTAAAATATAATTAGGAATAAACACTATGTGGTCAACTTTAAATTAAAATTAATATTACTTAAGAAGTCAACAAAATTAACCAACAAAAGTCTACAGTCAACCTCCAATAAAAGCATGTGTTTATTTATTTATTTATTTATTTTTTTTTTCATTTTATTAAACCAGCTGAAAAGAAAACAGAATGCAGTTTACTGTTTATAAAAAAGGTTAACTTTGACTTAGACAACTGTACTAAACTTTATACTTTAAATTCTAAATAATTATTCAACCCAAGTCGACCACACCAAATAAATCAATCAGATTTATGTGTTCCTGTTTTCTTTTTTTTATTATAAATAGTTGCTATGATGGAAAAAAGACCAAAGTGTTTTTTCCTGACAAGCATTAGATAAAAACCCTGTCACATGATGTATTTTCCGTTCACATCTGATTCTAGTTTTATGACCCCAAGTCACTTTCTTTACTTTCGTATCGGCTTCTTTTCTTTCTCTCTTCTTTGTTTTTCTTTTGAACAGAAATAATGTGGGGCTCGGGGCCTCATTCAGCTCTTGGCCGGGTGTCACCGTGCGAGACGGAGAGATTTATGCATGCGGGTGCCCAGATGCAGGGCCTAGAAAGATCCACGAGATCCAACGGAGGAGCATGATAAGGCATGAAATACGGCTGGCGGGCCTGGTAATTTAATGGCGGAGAGAAGGTTGTCATTATCCGGGCTGCCTTGAAGAGCTAGGTATGGAGCCCAGATGGTAGGGGTGAGATAGCCGGGGTGAAGTTTTGAGTAATTGATGACTTAAAAATAAACCCAGGGACTCATCTTGGGAGGGAAAGAAGAAGGATTACCCGAGCCGACAAACATGTAGCATTGGGGTCAAGAGCACAGCAGCGATTTTTGATCCTCTCTCGCTTTTCTCTGTGTTCAAGCAGCACAAAAGATTAAAACAGGGGCACAGAAATTGCACTTTATGAAAGTCTGTAAAGTCTGGAAACTTTGGCGCTTAATAAACTTGGGTCGATCCAAAAACCTTGGTTACATTCCTGACAGGACAGGTAGAAATACATGCAGACCACTCTACCTGGGAATCAAACCCAGGACCTTCTTGCCATGAGGTGACAGTGCTACCTACTGAGCCACCATCTTGAGTCCGGCCCAAGGTAAGCCACATACCAGCATGTACCCCCTTCTGACAGTAGTTGATTCCCATAATGAGTCGTATCATGTACAAAAAGTCCCACTATGGTCTCCTTGACCAGGCAATGAGGAGAAACCCCATAACCTCCATCAGGCATGGCAAACTGTGCCTGTCAGAAGCTTGGACAGGTTGATAGCACTATTGAAATTTTGACTCAAAAGCTTACGCTCTCCATTGGAGCTCTCCATGGGAGTGGGTCATTTAAATGACTGAACCACATAACAGTAAACCCATATAACAGTAAGAACAAGCTGATCCTGTGCTGATACTACCTTAATCCACCTGTTGCCTTAATTTAAACACTGCTATTGAACCTCTGCCGTTGTTTAGAGCTAGCCAAGTTGGCTACCTACTTGTAATGTTTATGTTGTTCAGGTTTAAACAAACTTTATTTAAATAATTTTTTATGCTTAGAAGCATCTCCAAAGCCTTAAAATTGATGCTACTTTTTAATTCTTGATATTGGGAACTAATAAAATAATAAATAAATAATAATAAAAAAATAACATTTAACTATTTAACATATTGAAGATATTGGGAAAAAAACAACAACAACAACAATAATAATAATAATAATAATAATAATAATAATAGCAATAATAATAATAACAGCAACAAAACAAAACAACAATAATAATAGCAATAATAATAATAATAATAATAATAGCAATAATAACAATAATAATAGTAATAATAATAACAATAATAATATTAGCAATATAATAATAATAATAATAATAATAATAATAATAATAATAACAATAATAATAACAAAACAACATCAACAATAATAATAATAATAATTAAATAATAATAATAATAATCTATGTATCCATCCATCCATCCATCCATCATCTATCTGTCTGTCTGTCTGTCTGTCTGTCTGTCTGTCTGTCTTTCTGTCTGTCTGTCATCTATCTACCTATTCATCCATCCATCCCTCCATCCATTCCTCCATCCATCCATCCATCCTCTATCTGTCCGTCCATCCATCCATCCATCCATCCATCCATCCATCCATCTATTGTTAGGATTTTAACATTCTGACCCAATTTCTTGCATAGGAGTGTAGATGTTAAAATATATAGTGTTTTTAGGATAATGACATAGTATAAATAGGTAAACTATATAAAAAATAATTACAGATCAAGTGTGCAGCTTTCGTCCTGATGGTAACAAAAATAACACAGATCGATAGTGAGCCACTCGTATGGATCTAATAGAAAGCATCTGCCTACTAGATGAATCCTTAAAAACGGGTTTTATTTTATTTTTATATATATATTTAAGTTGAGCAGCTTAAATCAGTAAACACTGTCTATCATTTCCTTTTGATTGGACATGGTTTTTAAAGCCCAGACATGGCATTAATAAAGCAGTCACTAATAGAAATATCATTTCCCTTATTTTTCAATCAGCCACAGCATCAGGCTAAATCTTCAATGCGTGACTTTAATTAAAGATTGATGGCTTGGCCATTCATCTGAGGCGCGCTTGATTTAGTAATTAAAATGACAAAAAAGATTTATTTATAGAAATTCGGTTGAACTTCTTGCTCCTCTCTTTCAAATATAGGAAATAAGGAATGCAATTTTCCTTCCTAATTCCGCTTCCATGACAGGGTGAACATGCTCTGCAACAAAGCTTAGGTATGTGATATGTGTCAAAGTAACATCCACATAAATGGCAGGACCCAAGGTTTCCCAGCAGAACATTGCCCGAAGCATCACACTGCCTCCGCTGGCTTGCCCTCTTTCCATAGTACATCCAGGTACCCGGTTCCCCACCTTCTTCCATTGTTCCGTGGTCCAGTTCCGATGCTCACGTGCCCATTGTTGGCGCTTTCGGCGGTGGACAGGGGTCAGCATGGGCACCCTGACTGGTCTGCAGCTGTGCAGCCCCATACACAACAAACTGTGATGCACTGTGTATTCTGACACCTTTCTATCAGAACCAGCATTAACTTCTTCAGCAATTTGAGCTACAGTAGCTCGTCTGTTGGATCGGACCACACGGGCCAGCCTTCGCTCCCCACGTGCATCAATAAGCCTTGGCTGCCCATGACCCTGTCGCTGGTTTACCACTGTTCCTTCCTTCCTTGGAGCACTTTTGATACATACTGAGCACTGCAGCCCGGGAACACCCCACAACAGCTGCAGTGTTAGAGATGCTCTGACCCAGTCGTCTAGCCATCACAATTCGGCCCTTGTCAAACTGGCTCAAATCCTCACGCTCGCTTATTTTTCCTGCTTCTAACACATCAAGACGTGAGTGGAGAGTTGCTTTTCCTTTCAGAGAGGATGTGAACACAATCTCTTTTTCAAGTTTTTAAATAAAATAAGTTAAAGTTGAGCTTTGAATTGCCTTAGATCAGCACTAACTAGGAGAAAGAAAGGAAAAGGAAATCACCAAAAACCAAATAGCTTTGCATTTTTATTTTGGTTAGTAATTATGTAGTCTCTTGGAGTTTGACAATGCCTCTAATGAGTTCTCTGAGGACGTCTGTTTTATTTGTTTGTTTGTTATTTTTAAGCTTGATTAAGTCCTATGTATTTAGGTAGCACAATTAAACCGAAGGGGATACATTACAAGCTTAACTTTCCTACACTTTTTACATCAGATTCTTCTTCTTAGATAAATTATTACCTGGGTTGTGTTTCGCTCCTTAGGTTGCTTGGCATGCAGTGCCAAATACAGACTAGGACTTTAAAGTACTACTATAGACAATGCTATCTTTGGACTGTGGGAGGAAACCCACACAGACACCGGGGTAATGTGCAAACTCCACACAGAAAGGACCCGAAACGCTCCACCTGGGAATCAAACCCAGGACCTTCTTGCTGTGAGGCGACAGTGCTATCCACCGGGCCACCAGGCTACACCCCTAAAAGAAGGGTGTCCACAAGGAAGATAAACATTTATCTGGACTACCTAAAAATTAATAATTAAATAAATAAATAAAATTTATTAATTAAATAAATAAAATAATAAATGAAATAAGATAAATGTTTAAAAATAAATCAATAAATTAATGATTATTAATAATAAATAAATATAAATAAATAAATGAACACAGTAAAATGCTAAGATGTGTCATTATTATTATTATTTATTACTATAAGTATTATAATTATTAATAATTATACAATAATAATAATAATTATTATTATTTTATTAATAATAATAATAATATTATTAATATTCATAATATTAATATATTATTATTATAAGTAGTAGTAGCTGTTAAATATTAGCTGTAAAATACTCCCACTATGGCTGGGTTCTAGGGTTTGAATCCCCAGTAATGCTATTAGCCAGTCAGGGATTACCTTAGACATAGCCAATAATGATCCTAACCCTGGTACACTATAAGGCCAAGCATATTTGGACACCCGACCATGAGCTTGTTGGACGTCTAATTTCACTAACAATCTGATCTTAACTGATGTTCCAGTTCATTCCAAAGCTGCTGAGTGGGGCTGAGTTGTTCAGGGCTCTGTGCTGTGCAGGCCACTGGAGTTTCCTTAAAGAAGCCTTATGTTAACCATGTCCAGAAGCGGCGTCGACTTCTCTGGGCTCTGAGGCATCTAGGATGGACCATCACACAGTGGAAATGTGTATTGTGGTCAGATGAATCAGCATTCCAGGTCTGCTCCGGACCAAAGACAAAAAGGACCATCCAGACTGTTATCAGAAACAAGTCCAAAAGTCAGGGTCTGTCATGGTATGGGGTGTGTCAGTGCCCTTGGCAAAGGTCATTTACACTTCTGTGATGGCAGCATTAATAAAAAGCGAAAAAGTACATTAAGATCTTAGAGGAACACATGCTGCCTTCAAGACGTCATCTTTTAGACAAATCTTAGACAAACCAGATGTAATAAAAATACAGAAAAAAATGATCCCAACATTTTCCTAGAGTATAAAATCATTCTTTGGGTAGAATTACCTTGTTTCAGTCTATTGCAAAATAACTCGGGGCACAAAACAAACTGGAAGAAATAAATAACACGTCAAACTAGTTTTAGATAACGTCTGTAACCAGGAAATTAGATTGTATCCGAAACGCACGCATTTGGCTAAGCACCGAGAGGGAATCGTGGATTTTTATTTATTTATTTATTTCTTTTACGCCCCTCCGGGATGCATCGTGATTCATTAGCTGGGGAAACGCGCGCTCGTGTTACACGCTAATCTGATGTATTAATACATATGTTTACTCGAATGCAGACACTGACTAAAGGCATTTCAGGAGCATGAATAAGCCATTATTAACTCCCACCCATGCTCCAAACAATGAATCAGTTCTACTAAGTTCTGGGCACGGTGAATTAATGACACCGTTCCGCCATCTGTAAATCCCCCGCAGTTGGTGTAAAGCAGGCCGACACCAGCGAGCATCGCTCATGCAAACGTCCCGTCCTCCTGGTCTGAGCTTTAATGCATTTATTTCGACAAGGTACACGCTCTGGCTTTGGGTATTAAATTATTATTTATTTATTTATTAATTATTTAATAATTCAAATTTTCCCAGATGATACCCATCCATTGACCTTGAGCTTTAAATATATTGAGTAAATTTCTTGTAGTTTAAATTCTATTTCAAAATAAATAAATTTTTTTCAAGAGGCTGAGTTAATACATGTTTTTTCCCTACAAAAAAACCCATTTGAAAAAGAAAAAAAACTCTATTAAAAAAAGAAGAAAAGAAAAACTATTAAAAAAAGAAAAAAAAGAAAAAAAGAAAAAAACTATTAAAATAGAAAAGAAAATATTAAAAAAGAAAAGAATAAAAAATAATGTCTTTTTAAAAAAGAAAAAAAACCTATTGAAAAAAGAAAAAAAAACTATTAAAAAAGAAAAAAAAACTTTATTTAAAAAAAAAAATCTATTAAAAGAAAAAAAAACTATTAAAAAAGAAAAAACCTCTATTTAAAAAAGAAAAAAAAACTTTATTAAAAAGAAAAAAAAGAAAAAAACTATTAAAAGAAAAAAAAAGAAAAAAAACTATTAAAAAAGGATAAAAGAAAAAACCTATTTAAAAAGAAAACTTTTACAAAAAGAAAAAAAACTCTATTAAAGTAGAACAAATACATTTTTTTTAAATAATAAGCTATTAAAGCTATTTCAAAATAAATAAGAGCTAATACATGTTCTTCCCCAAAAAAATATAAACCCCATTTAAAAAGAAAAAAAAAACGTCCCTTATAAAGAAAAAAAAACTATTAAAAAAAGAAAAAAACTTTTGAAAAAAGAAAAAAAAAAAAAGATTTATTTCGCCAAGATACACACTCTGGCTTTGGGTATTAACTCGAGTACAAGAGCAATGCAGGAGAGATGTATTAAATGATTATAATGACTAATGATTGGGCTTTTTCACAAAAAATGACTTTAATAGCATCAGCGACAAATGGTCTGCAGGAATGACAGAATTATTAAAAGACAAAGAACTGACTAATCTTTTTACATTTATCAGCTGGTCCATCAGGCCCTCAGAAAGAAACGTAACAGATTCCGGTGTCTTCTTTATTATTTCCTTATTAACTCCGTCCCGATGCAGAGTTAATTTCGGTCACAGACGAGGAGCAGATAATCAGCTTGGTGCAGCCGGCCAGGATCGTGCCACGCTGACCGAGAGGTGCGACTACATTGGAGGCTCCGAGCGCTCCCTCGCCGAGATAAAAATACATCACGTCTTATGATGAATGCCGTTATAAACCGCACCTGAGATAAGATTCGAGCGTTCATATTTTCCAACATGTTAATGCACGGAAGATGAAGGGCCGGAGTCCGGCGGCTGATCTGTTCGGGCCGTGCCATTTTTCTTTTTCAGCAGGTCAAAAGCATGGAGCTGCACTCTGACTGTAGGTGCCACATGCTGGACCGGTGCTTACTGAGATCCTAATAAAACTACAGTAAAGAAGCTTGCGGCAAGGGGCAAAGGTGAAGGCACACACCCTGATTATGTGGTAATTAACTAAAAACTGACTTTGTTTTATAATTTTAGGTATAGTTTAGATTTATTTCTTTTCATATGCTTGTTTAGATTTTAATGAGAAATATATCTATCTGTTTTATTCCATATATATCGGTTTCATTCCATATATATCGGTTTTCCTTTCATATATATCAATTTCATTCCATATATGTATACCGGTTTCATTCCATATATATCAGTTTCATTCCATATATAATGGTTTCATTCCATATATATTGGTTTAATTATATATATATTGGTTTAAAACTACTTTTAGCGGTTTTCACTTTTTTTATGTGTTGATGAAAAGATGAATGAAATCACGCAATCTTTGTAACTAGTATCTCCATTGGCTGCTAGACCTGTCCATCAAAACCACATATCTCCACCTTCTCCTCCCCCTCCGGTAAGAAGTGAAACTCTGCGTGATGTTTCATCTCTACAGTTTATTCAGGTTATTCAATCACATGACAATATACATGATTTATAAATATACATGATTTATATTTGTGATGTTTGTAGTTTTTTAAAAACACATTTGTATCTGATATTTATATGGACTAAGCATTTACATGGACTGTATTGATGTATTAATTAACACTTTTTTATAGCTACAGTAAATAACTTATAGATAATGTCTGCTAACTTGACTGTTTCAGGTATTTATAGGTGTTTAAATGGTAATTTAGAACCGTATTTCCCAGTCTTGTTTCTGCACAAACACAGTATTAAAAGGTTTTCTTAATAGATCTATGAAATAATCATATCTGTGTTTTGATTCTTTATTGATGCATAATATTAGATCAAAACTTTATGGTTGGTGCACCTGTTTTCAGTGTCAGGGTTATGAACAGGAAAAAATCCTCACTTTTGTCAGATAATGTGCTTTCTAAAATGAATTTATCATATTTTATGAATGTTTTTATTGGTAAACATGTTTTTGCAATAACAATGTGCATAACTTCAAATTTTGCTTAATTATTAGTTTGCGTTTAATTGATTTTAATTGCAATTAATTTTGTTCTTTAATCGCGATTAATCTCGATTAAAATTTTTAATCGCGTGACAGCCCCAATAAATAAATAAATATAAAAAAAAATAAAAATAAAAATAAATAAATATATATATATATATATATAAATAAATAAATAAATATATATATATATGTATATATATATATATATATATATATATATCAGTTTTCATTCCATATATATTGATTTTCATTCCATATATATCGGTTTTCATTCCATATATATCAGTTTCATTCCATATGTATCGGTTTTCATTCCATATTTATCGAGTTTCATTCCATACATATGGGTTTTCATTCCATACATATCGGTTTTCATTTCATATATATCGGTCTTCATTCCATATAGATATATATAAAACGAATTTCCATATCTAGGTATTTATACACTTTTGGTTGTATGATGTCCAACACTTATGTAAAATAAGGGTGTTATTTGTGGTATCCCGCCCTGTGTTTGGTTTGCCCAATCATACCTAATAACACGTTCCAGTCTTTTTTTCATGCCCCCACACTGGGTGAACTCCAGACAGGAAAAAGAGACTACAGGGCCGGTGATTTACGAGTGCTTAGCTCGCTAATTCTCGCCAACTTAGGCAGGAGGCATGCATGTTTTGTTGACAGTAACGGGGCCAAATCTGTGCACCAGAAAGATCTGTATGAGGTTTGTCTTCCTCTTCCACCCTTGTTGTAAATTTATAGACAAACACAGGCGTCCTGATGATAGCTTTACAGTTATCCGCCGGCTCATGCAGAAGCCACCGTACCACCGCGGCACAGGAAGACACGGCTGGGTGGGGTTTAGAATGCTGTGTTATTCTGAGGTCTGGATTTTTACTTATGTGTAGATAAACTGTTTCCAGTAGCTGTTAAATATTTAGTAGAATCTTAAATCATTTAACCTTACAACTTATGATTATGAATTAAATTTAATGTTTTATTTTAAAGAATTGCAAACCTAAAATAAAATTACAGCTTGTTTTTATTTTATAATTACATTTAAAAATTTAAAGATTTCATGTTGATTTCTATCATTTTATTTATTTATTAAATTAAATTAATTAAACACCACATATAAATATAATTTATTACTGTATTTAGGGTAAAAATTGGTTTTCATTTTAAACCTGACGATTTTATAATATTGTATACAAATTGATACATTCTAACTTTAAGATTTTAGCATTAAGGGTTTGTAAACTCATTTTAAAAGATATAATTTTAAAAAATAACTACTTTTATTTTATTTAGAACTATTCTTACATATATTATTATTATTATTATTATTATTATTATTATTGTCATTGTTATTATTATTGTTAATATTATTATTATATTATTATTATTATTATTATTATTATCATCTCTCTGGTGCACTAGAGTATTTTACTGCCGCACCATCTAAGTGGCAAATTTATTTCTTTATTAATGAATTAATTAAATTAAAATAAATAAATTAATTACTTAATTTATTTATTTCTTTATTAATTTATTAACAAATTAATGTATTCTTTTATTAATTAATTAATTTATCATTTTATTAATTAATTAATTTATTTATTTAATAATGAATGTATTTATTGATTAATTAATTTGTTTATTATTGAATTTATTTATATATTAATGAACTTAATTATTTAATGATGATTTTATTTATTTATTTATTTATGAATGAATGAAGTGATGCAGTAATGCACTAGGACACAAGCTCCAAAACAGACAGTATTACAATCACAGATTCCCTCCTCTAGGGGGCGACGGACCGTGTTTTGTTTTCTTCTTTTCCTAAATCGCGACTAATTACAACATGAAACAGAGATCACATTAAAATGATGGAGTTAACTCCGGTGAACGAGGAGCCGAGCGTTATTGACTCATCAGGAGGAGCCGAGAACAGCCCGGCTGAGGAGACACGAGAGGTTTTGATCAGCGCTCGAACCGCTTAAGTAGATAAGACGTGCTTTAGCGGGGTTGGAAGGAGTCCAGCGAGGGTAGATGAAGCACGGAGACAAAGGACTTGCGTGGAAAAGACAAAGAGGCGGAAGGAGGGAGTGCTCATGGTGTCGTTTACGTACTGTACTGTTGAGTAAACACTTGGATGCGAGTTTCTGGACGTCGTGAGCACTGACTGTTTTTTCCTAGACAGGGTTGTGTTGAGTCAGGGCGCGTCTAGAAGAGCTTGACACGGGGCGGAACATGTCTTGGTTTGGCGGGGTGGTACAATCCCTAACACCTCTGTTAAACTGACAATAGGCACAGCAGTAAGGAACCAGAATACTAACAGGACACGAGTATGGACATGTGGAGAACATGCTCATTTCCTTACAGATAGTGACTGTAGACGAGGATGAAACACAAGTCATGCTCACCGGACACCAAAGCACCCAGGACCTTCTTGCTGTGAGGTGACAGTGATACCCACCAAGCCACTGTGCCACCTGCTCCAGTTAACCTGACAGCACGTCTTTGGACTGTAGGAGGAAACCCACACAGACACGGGGAGAACATGCAAACTCCACACGGAAAGGACCCAGACTGCTACACATTGGAATCGAACCCAGGACTTTCTTGCTTGAGGCGACAGTGCTACCCACCATGCCACTGTGCCACCCGTCCACATACTTTTGGCACACACACATGGCCATTTTAGCATCTCCAGTTAACCTGACTGCATGTCTTTGGACTGTGGGAGGAAACCCACACAGACACGAGGAGAAGCAAGAAGGTCCTGGGTTTGATTCCCACCCTTCTGTGTGGGGTTTGCATGTTCTCCCCGTGTCTGCATGGGTTTCCTACGGGTGCCCTGGTTCCCTCCCACAGTCCAGACGTGCACTCAGGTTGATTGGAGATACAATATTGGGGGAAGGGGTAGCTCAGCGGTAAAGGTACTGGACTAGTAATCAGAAGGTTGCTGGTTCCCAGCTCCACCAAGCTCCCACTGTTGGGCCCCTGAGCAAGGTCCTCAAACCTCAAACTGTATCAGTCACTCACTTACTTTCTTAACCGCATATCCAATTAGGGTCGCCAGGGGGGGGGGGGGGGGGGAGTGGTTGTTGAAGCCTATCCCAGCTTTTCAATGGGCGCAAGGCACACAGTAACACCCTGGACGGGGCACGCACACACACACACGCCCATTTACCTGTAGGGCAATTCAGTGTCTCCAATTAACCTGACTGCATGTTCTTGGACTGTGGGAGGACACCGGAGCTCCCGGAAGAAACCCACACAGACATGGGGAGAACATGCAAACTCCGGACAGAAAGGACCCGGACTGACCCGCCTGGGGATCGAACCCAGGACCCACTGAGGTGTGTGTGCCCTGCGATGGACTGGTGACCTGTCCAGCCTTTCGCCCAGTGAACTGTACCCACAGCAACCCCGAATAGAATAAAACAGACAATGACTGAATGTCTTAATGTACAATATGAATATACTCCCTCACTCCTTTGCAGAAAAGCACAGCTGCACGGGCGGAGGCCCTCCCACGGTGGCGCTACCGCTCCCCTCCGCCGGGCCGAGCGACTCTGAAAAATATGGACGTCGGGAGAGAACGCGGCAGATGGCTGACGAGGCATTTTTTACCCATAACGCTCCTAGTAAAACTTTAAACTTCCAAGATTTAGTGTCGGCTCGGTGCACTTAGCAGAGCACCAGCCAGGGGCGTATTTTTTCGAAAGTCCCTAAACTGATCGTTCTGCGGGCGTCTCGTAAACATGCGTTATTGATTGCGCTGTTTAAAGATTCAAGGGGTCGGGATCATTTAGCCAAAGACAGTTTTAGAGGATGAATAAAAGTAAAAAAAAGATGAATAAATAAAAAAAAAATGAATAAAAAAATGAATAAATAAATAAATGAATAAAAAATAAATAAATACAATAAATAAATACATGAATAAATACAAATAATAAATAAATAAATACATACATAAATAAATAATAAATACATGAATAAATAAAATAAATATTTAAAATAAAATAAATAAATAAATAAATAAATAAATGCCGGGGTGGGTGTTATTGATTATATTTTATTTATTTATTAATTTTTTTAAGGGGAGGCAATTAATTTAATCACTTTGTCTCAAGATGATTGATGAAAGCAGTATTATTATTATTAATTTTTTTTTACAATCAGCCATAACATTAAAACCACCACTGTCCATTTTATCAGCTCCACTTACCATATAGAAGCACTTTGTAGTCCTACAGTTACTGACTGTAGTCCATCTGTTTCTCTGCATGCTTTGTTACCCCCCTTTGATGCTGTTCTTCAATGGTCAGGACCCCCACAGGACCACTACAGAGCATGTATTATTTAGGTGGTGGATGATTCTCAGCACTGCAGTGACACTGACATGGTGGTGGTGTGTTAGTGTGTGTTGTGCTGGTATGAGTGGATGGAGCTTTTAAACACCTTACTCCTACTGCTGGACTGAAAATACTCCACCAACCAAAAATATCAAGGCAACAGCGCCCCGTGGGCAGCGTCCTGTGACCAATGATGAAGGTGTAGAAGGTGACCAACTCAAACAGCAGCAATAGATGAGCGATCGTCTCTGACTTTACATCTACAAGGTGGAGCAACTAGGTAGGAGTGTCTAATAGAGTGGACAGTGGATTCATACCAGCACAACACACACTAACACACCACCACCATGTCAGTGTCACTGCAGTGCTGAGAATCATCCACCACCTAAATAATACCTGCTCTGTGGTGGTCCTGTTGGGGTCCTGACCACTGAAAAACAGCATAAAAGCAGGTTTAAAAAGTATGTAGAGAAATAGATGGACTACAGTCAGTAATTGCAGAACTACAAAGAGCTCCTATATGGTAAGTGTCGCTGATAAAATGGACATCATATTCAAAACAAAGGTACTTAGGAGCACTTCAGAGCACAGACAACCCTGACCACAGACCTCCAAACGCAACGCCAACCCGACCAACTAAGTCACTTCCAATAAAGGCATTAAAGAAGTGAAAAAAATGATGCCAGATGTATTCATCATCACACAATGGCAGCTTTGTAAAGCTCAAAGCGAGCGATCATGCCAGTCCCGCTTGCACCGGGTACATTAAAACACTTTTTTTCCCCCGTCAGTCAGTCCTATTCAGTTATGCAAAATCAGATCTTTGATAGGACGTTTCGTCCTAATTAGACCCACGACGCCAGTACGCGGTGAGTTATAGGAGCCAGATCGAGCGTAGGCGAAGGCGTGCACAGAGAGCTCAGGACGGCACTTATGATGCACGGGCGGCTGAGAGGCACATCTGCACCCCGTTGTTTGGATAGAGGAGACATGCATGGCGAAGTCGGAACGGCGGGTTTAGACTACGGTACGGAGGTGGATGGGTAT
>NC_086014.1:9553248-9628248 GCF_030014385.1 Trichomycterus rosablanca | reverse complement strand
TGGCTGTATATTAAGTTATTTTGAGGGAAGAATAAATTTACATAAGCTGCACACAGACTACTTTTCATTGTGTCAAAGTGCCATTTTGTCAGTGTTGTCCCATGAAAAGATATACTTAAATATCTGCAGAAATGTGAGGGGTGTACTCACTTTTGTGATACACTGTACATGTATATGGAATGACACTGATACATATGGAATGAAACTCGATATATATGGAATGAAAATGATATATATGGAATAAAACTCGATATATATGAAATGAAACTGATATATAAAACTGATATATATTGAATGAAAACTGATATACTGTATATGGAATGAAACTAATATATATGAAATGAAAATGATATATATGAAATAAAACTGATATACTGTATATTGAATGAAACTGATATGTATGGAATGAAAACTGATAAATATATGGAAGTGAAATGATATATATGGAATTAAAATGATATATATGCAATGAAAAACGATACATATGAAATGAAAAACAATATAAATTAAATGAAAATAATATATGTGGAATGAAACTCAATATATATGGAATGAAACTGATATATACTGTATATATGGAATGAAACTCGATATATATGGAATGAAACTGATATATATAGAATGAAAACTGATATATATTGAATGAAAACTGATATTTATATATATATATATATATATATATATATATATATATATATACAGTGTATCACAAAAGTGAGTACACCCCTCACATTTCTGCAAATATTTCATTATATCTTTTCATGGGACAACACTATAGACATGAAACTTGGATATAACTTAGAGTAGTCAGTGTACAGCTTGTATAGCAGTGTAGATTTACTGTCTTCTGAAAATAACTCAACACACAGCCATTAATGTCTAAATAGCTGGCAACATAAGTGAGTACACCCCACAGTGAACATGTCCAAATTGTGCCTAAAGTGTCAATATTTTGTGTGACCACCATTATTATCCAGCACTGCCTTAACCCTCCTGGGCATGGAATTCACCAGAGCTGCACAGGTTGCTACTGGAATCCTCTTCCACTCCTCCATGATGACATCACGGAGCTGGTGGATGTTAGACACCTTGAACTCCTCCACCTTCCACTTGAGGATGCGCCACAGGTGCTCAATTGGGTTTAGTCCATCACCTTTACCTTCAGCTTCCTCAGCAAGGCAGTTGTCATCTTGGAGGTTGTGTTTGGGGTCGTTATCCTGTTGGAAAACTGCCATGAGGCCCAGTTTTCGAAGGGAGGGGATCATGCTCTGTTTCAGAATGTCACAGTACATGTTGGAATTCATGTTTCCCTCAATGAACTGCAGCTCCCCAGCGCCAGCAACACTCATTCAGCCCAAGACCATGATGCTACCACCACCATGCTTGACTGTAGGCAAGATACAGTTGTCTTGGTACTTCTCACCAGGGCGCCGCCACACATGCTGGACACCATCTGAGCCAAACAAGTTTATCTTGGTCTCGTCAGACCACAGGGCATTCCAGTAATCCATGTTCTTGGACTGCTTGTCTTCAGCAAACTGTTTGCTGGCTTTCTTGTGCGTCAGCTTCCTTCTGGGATGACGACCATGCAGACCGAGTTGATGCAGTGTGCGGCGTATGGTCTGAGCACTGACAGGCTGACCTCCCACGTCTTCAACCTCTGCAGCAATGCTGGCAGCACTCATGTGTCTATTTTTTAAAGCCAACCTCTGGATATGACGCCGAACACGTGGACTCAACTTCTTTGGGCGACCCTGGCGAAGCCTGTTCCGAGTGGAAGCTGTCCTGGAAAACCGCTGTATGACCTTGGCCACCATGCTGTAGCTCAGTTTCAGGGTGTTAGCAATCTTCTTATAGCCCAGGCCATCTTTGTGGAGAGCAACAATTCTATTTCTCACATCCTCAGAGAGTTCTTTGCCATGAGGTGCCATGTTGAATATCCAGTGGCCAGTATGAGAGAATTGTACCCAAAACACCAAATTTAACAGCCCTGCTCCCCATTTACACCTGGGACCTTGACACATGACACCAGGGAGGGACAACGACACATTTGGGCACAATTTGGACATGTTCACTGTGGGGTGTACTCACTTATGTTACCAGCTATTTAGACATTAATGGCTGTGTGTTGAGTTATTTTCAGAAGACAGTAAATCTACACTGCTATACAAGCTGTACACTGACTACTCTAAGTTATATCCAAGTTTCATGTCTATAGTGTTGTCCCATGAAAAGATATAATGAAATATTTGCAGAAATGTGAGGGGTGTACTCACTTTTGTGATACACTGTATATATATATATACACACACAGTATATACTGTATATCTATATGGAATGAAACTAATATATACGAAATGAAAATGATATATATGGAATGAAACTGATATATATGGAATGATATATATATATATATATATATATACAGTGTATCACAAAAGTGAGTACACCCCTCACATTTCTGCAAATATTTCATTATATCTTTTCATGGGACAACACTATAGACATGAAACTTGGATATAACTTAGAGTAGTCAGTGTACAGCTTGTATAGCAGTGTAGATTTACTGTCTTCTGAAAATAACTCAACACACAGCCATTAATGTCTAAATAGCTGGCAACATAAGTGAGTACACCCCACAGTGAACGTGTCCAAATTGTGCCCAAATGTGTCGTTGTCCCTCCCTGGTGTCATGTGTCAAGGTCCCAGGTGTAAATGGGGAGCAGGGCTGTTAAATTTGGTGTTTTGGGTACAATTCTCTCATACTGGCCACTGGATATTCAACATGGCATCTCATGGCAAAGAACTCTCTGAGGATGTGAGAAATAGAATTGTTGCTCTCCACAAAGATGGCCTGGGCTATAAGAAGATTGCTAACACCCTGAAACTGAGCTACAGCATGGTGGCCAAGGTCATACAGCGGTTCTCCAGGACAGGTTCCACTCGGAACAGGCTTCGCCAGGGTCGACCAAAGAAGTTGAGTCCACGTGTTCGGCGTCATATCCAGAGGTTGGCTTTAAAAAATAGACACATGAGTGCTGCCAGCATTGCTGCAGAGGTTGAAGACGTGGGAGGTAAGCCTGTCAGTGCTCAGACCATACGCCGCACACTGCATCAACTCGGTCTGCATGGTCGTCATCCCCGAAGGAAGCTGACGCACAAGAAAGCCCGCAAACAGTTTGCTGAAGACAAGCAGTCCAAGAACATGGATTACTGGAATGCCCTGTGGTCTGACGAGACCAAGATAAACTTGTTTGGCTCAGATGGTGTCCAGCATGTGTGGCGGCGCCCTGGTGAGAAGTACCAAGACAACTGTATCTTGCCTACAGTCAAGCATGGTGGTGGTAGCATCATGGTTTCGGGCTGCATGAGTGTTGCTGGCACTGGGGAGCTGCAGTTCATTGAGGGAAACATGAATTCCAACATGTACTGTGACATTCTGAAACAGAGCATGATCCCCTCCCTTCGAAAACTGGGCCTCATGGCAGTTTTCCAACAGGATAACGACCCCAAACACAACCTCCAAGATGACAACTGCCTTGCTGAGGAAGCTGAAGGTAAAGGTGATGGACTAAACCCAATTGAGCACCTGTGGCGCATCCTCAAGTGGAAGGTGGAGGAGTTCAAGGTGTCTAACATCCACCAGCTCCGTGATGTCATCATGGAGGAGTGGAAGAGGATTCCAGTAGCAACCTGTGCAGCTCTGGTGAATTCCATGCCCAGGAGGGTTAAGGCAGTGCTGGATAATAATGGTGGTCACACAAAATATTGACACTTTGGGCACAATTTGGACATGTTCACTGTGGGGTGTACTCACTTATGTTGCCAGCTATTTAGACATTAATGGCTGTGTGTTGAGTTATTTTCAGAAGACAGTAAATCTACACTGCTATACAAGTTGTACACTGACTACTCTAAGTTATATCCAAGTTTTATTTCTATAGTGTTGTCCCATGAAAAGATATAATAAAATATTTGCAGAAATGTGAGGGGTGTACTCACTTTTGTGATACACTGTATATATACTGTTTATAAAATGAAACTCGATATATATGGAATAAAACCAGGGCTGGCGCTAGGGCCCCCCGATTTTCTCACTATGCCCCCCCCCCAAGCATAACACAAGCAAATTATTATTATTATAAAAAATACCTTGAAACTCAATGTCTTTTAAACTAGACCCCACTCCCGGAACAAATTGACGTTGAGTTTCAAGGTACCACTGTAATATATATTTCCACAAACTCCCATGCACACAGATGGACAGGCGGTTGGTGGGCCACAGTCAGCTCCGGATGTGCGTTGCATCAAGTAAATCCTGCAGTTAGACTAAAAGACAGACAGACAGACATGCAGACAGAAAGCTCAGGTTTAGATGAGCTGGATGTGTTTCTGCAGGAGCTGCATGAATCTCCAGGAGGCCCCAGATCTGCATCATACCGCGCTGGCTGTCAGCTCATCAGGTGCTCGGGTCCGGCTGGATGATGGGCTCAGGCTCTCGGCCCTCCGCTCATGACACCTTCCAGATCCGCTGTGACAGGCCCGGGCCGACAGACGTCAGAAACACTCGGCCCCAGTCGGTGTTCACAGCTCCTAATACACTCACAGGCACGTATGAACCTGGAGCCACACACACACATTTTTATTCTAGGATATAAGAGACTGGAGAAAACTTGCCATCTGATTTGATCATGTGCATGTTGATTGTATGGTTGGCTTGTTAGCAACTGAGTTGAACAGGATGGTAAACAAGGTAGAAAACCAGAATTTAGAATGAAATTTGAAATTGGAGACCACTGAGTTGGAAACTGCATAGAGAGTCTCTTTGTCTATCTAAATGTTCCACAGTAGCTATATATATATATGTATATATATATATATTTAAATATATATATATATATATATATACACAACGACGAGGCATATCGTTATGACCACTGAAAGGTGAAATGAATAACACTGATTAGAAAGACAGACAGATAGCTCTTGTGGTCTTGTGGGGTGTTTCCAGTCTGCAGTGGTCAGTATCTATCAAGAGTGGTCCAAAGAAGGAACAGTGGAACAGTGGTAAGAGGGGGACCTATTAATAATAATAATAATAAACAACAACAACAACAACAACAACAACAACAACAACAACAATAATAATAATAATAATAAAAACAATAAAAACAACAACAATAATAATAATAATAAAATAAAAAAATAAAAAAAATATACAGTGTATCACAAAAGTGAGTACACCCCTCACATTTCTGCAGATATTTAAGTATATCTTTTCATGGGACAACACTGACAAAATGACACTTTGACACAATGAAAAGTAGTCTGTGTGCAGCTTATATAACAGTGTAAATTTATTCTTCCCTCAAAATAACTCAATATACAGCCATTAATGTCTAAACCACCGGCAACAAAAGTGAGTACACTCCTAAGAGACTACACCCCTAAATGTCCAAATTGAGCACTGCTTGTCATTTTCTCTCCAAAATGTCATGTGACTCGTTAGTGTTACTAGGTCTCAGGTGTGCATAGGGAGCAGGTGTGTTCAATTTAGTAGTACAGCTCTCACACTCTCTCATACTGGTCACTGAAAGTTCCAACATGGCGCCTCATGGCAAAGAACTCTCTAAGGATCTTAAAAGACGAATTGTTGCGCTACAAGAAGATTGCCAACACCCTGAAACTGAGCTGCAGCACAGTGGCCAAGATCATCCAGCGTTTTAAAAGAGCAGGGTCTACTCAGAACAGACCTCGCGTTGGTCGTCCAAAGAAGCTGAGTGCACGTGCTCAGCGTCACATCCAACTGCTGTCTTTAAAAGATAGGTGCAGGAGTGCTGTCAGCATTGCTGCAGAGATTGAAAAGGTGGGGGGTCACACTGTCAGTGCTCAGACCATACGCCGCACACTACATCAAATTGGTCTGCATGGCTGTCACCCCAGAAGGAAGCCTCTTCTGAAGTCTCTACACAAGAAAGCCCGCAAACAGTTTGCTGAAGACATGTCAACAAAGAACATGGATTACTGGAACCATGTCCTATGGTCTGATGAGACCAAGATTAATTTGTTTGGTTCAGATGGTCTCAAGCATGTGTGGCGGCAATCAGGTGAGGAGTACAAAGATAAGTGTGTCATGCCTACAGTCAAGCATGGTGGTGGGAATGCCATGGTCTGGGGCTGCATGAGTGCAGCAGGTGTTGGGGAGTTACATTTCATTGAGGGACACATGAACTCCAATATGTACTGTGAAATACTGAAGCAGAGCATGATCCCCTCCCTCCGGAAACTCGGTCGCAGGGCAGTGTTCCAGCATGATAATGACCCCAAACACACCTCTAAGACGACCACTGCTTTATTGAAGAGGCTGAGGGTAAAGGTGATGGACTGGCCAAGCATGTCTCCAGACCTAAACCCAATAGAACATCTTTGGGGCATCCTCAAGCGGAAGGTGGAGGAGCGCAAAGTCTTGAATATCCGCCAGCTCCGTGATGTCGTCATTTAGGAGTGGAAAAGCATTCCAGTGGCAACCTGTGAAGCTCTGGTAAACTCCATGCCAAGGAGAGTTAAGGCAGTTCTGGGAAATAATGGTGGCCACACAAAATATTGACACTTCAGGAACTTTCACTAAGGGGTGTACTCACTTTTGTTGCCGGTGGTTTAGACATTAATGGCTGTATATTGAGTTATTTTGAGGGAAGAATAAATTTACACTGTTATATAAGCTGCACACAGACTACTTTTTATTGTGTCAAAGTGTCATTTTGTCAGTGTTGTCCCATGAAAAGATATACTTAAATATCTGCAGAAATGTGAGGGGTGTACTCACTTTTGTGATACACTGTATATATTAATAATAATAATAATAATAAAACAAATACACATGATAATAATAATAATAATAATAATAATAATAATGTAAACTTCTTTTTAGATCAGTTAGATCTCCAGTCTATACCCTTTCTTTCAACGTGACAACAAATTCCTTGCTCGATCTTTTAATTGACAGTTCTGCAATGACTGTTATTCTAACCTGGCTGACTGATATGAGTAGTTAAAGTGGGTCGTCACTGAAGAATGCCCATAATGCTGCATCTCATGCCAGCCGTGTGAAGGGCATGCACTCATATTTGGCTGGAAACCATCGGCTGGACATTCCAAGCTGTCCTTTTAGCCACCGGTTTTGTGTTCTGTGACTTTACTACTATGTACCCTGTCTGCAAAACCTTATACTTTGAAGTACTTACAGATGTGCACAGGCCCTCCCTTTTATCACATGCAGCTGCCAGAAGATGAGCTTGTTCCAGTTTGGGAGGTATCTAAAAGGCAGAGTGAGACAGCGGGAGGAACCTGCCCAAAAAAGAATAAAAGACAAGGAAGAAAAGTGATAATGCGCCGCATTGGAAGAAACAATTAATAAATAATAATAAAATAATAACAAATAATAATAAAAATAATAATAATAATTTTAATAATAATAATAATAACAATATTATTATAATTTTTATTAATAATAATAATAACAATATTAATAATAACAACAATATTAATAAGATGATAACAACAATAATAATAATACTAATAATAAAAATAATAATACTAATAATAAAAATAATAAGTGATGATAATAATAATAACAACAATAATAATAATAATAACAATAATAATAAAAAAATAAAAAATAATAAAAACAATAATAATAATAACAATAATAATAATAACAACAACAACAATAATAAAAAAAATAATAATAACAGTATTATTATTATTAGTAATACTAATAATAATAATAACAAACATAATTATTAAAATAATAATAATAAGTGATGATAATAGTAATAATAACAATAACAATAATAATACTGATAATAATAATAATAATAATAACAATAATAATAATAATAATAATAATAATAAAATAATAAATAATAATAATAATAATTAATAATAATGCAGCTGCCAGAAAATAAGCTTGTTCCAGTTTGGGGGATTATCCAAAAGGCAGAGTGAAAGAGCGGAAGGAACCTGACAAAACAGAATGAAAGACAAGGAAGACAAGAGGAGGAAAAATGATAAGGTGCCGCATTGGAGGACACAGAATAGAAACAGAATGTGTAGATACAGAGATTAGGCAGGCGCGGATATAACCACGGCCCAGTTTTACGGCCGATAAAGCCCCCAGCAGCAGCAGTCTCATTGGCTTCAAAGGCTCAACCGTCTCCTGCGGCTCACAAAACCGGAATGAAGACAATGATGAAAACGGGTTAGTTCCACTCGGCGTGAATCGGCTTCCCTAAAGTCCCTCAGATGCTGTCGTAAGCACAAGACGGAGCACCAAGCAAAGCGCCACGAACGCTGACAAGCAACAACAGTGCGTCAAACGCAAGACTGTTCTATTTCATTAAACTTCTAAAGCGTTCAGGGTTCGTTGACAGGCCAACGCGGTAATGCTCACTTCAGTCCTGCGCTGAAAGCCGCCTGCCAGATTCGGTCTTCAATTTGTTCCTGGGTTTTCACAAATCATTTTAGTCTTTGTGACCATCTCGGATTTAAGGTTATTACAGTGGTGAAGGTCTCCAGGTTTTACACTTTCTCTGGCCTGTTGTGAAGAATTTGTCAAATTACTCCGGGTGATTAAATCAGAATATCATGACTGAATTCTGTGGGTGTCAAAAGGCGGAGCGAGAAAGCTGGAGCCTTGGGCGCATTAGTCTTGGGCGCTTCAAGATTCAATTGGCACTGAGTCTTTATTTGTTTGTGTTGCGCTGCTGTCAGACATCAGTTGAGATTGTGAATGATAATACACCAACTTGAACGTGTAACAGGTGCATTTACTTTCACTATATGGTTCTGGGAGTGGCAAACCGTTTAGTGACTATGTTTCATGAGGGAGTTATTATTTATTTTTTATTTATCCTTTTTGTTTATTTATTTATCTTTAATATTATTATTTATTTATTCATGTATGTATGTATTTATTATAATTATTTTTGTTTATTTATTATTGATTTTTTATTTATCCTTTTTTATTTATTTATTTATATTTTATTTATTTATTTTTTAATTTATTTATTTATTCTATAAAGAATTTGTTACAAATTACTCTGGGTGATTACATCAGAATATAATGACTGAGCTACAGTAGCTACAGTATAGCTCGTCTGTTGGATCTGCTCGTCTGTTGCCACACGGGCATCAATGAGCCTTGGCCGCCCATGACCCTGTCGCCGGTTTTCCACTCTTCCTTCCTTGGACCACTTTTGATAGATACTGAGTGACCACTGTAGACCGGGAACACCCCACAAGAGAGGCAGTTTTGGAGATGCTCTGACCCAGTCATCTAGCCATCACAATTTATTCCTTGTCCAACTCACTCAAATCCTTACGCTTGCCTATTTTTCCTGCTTCTAACACATCAACTTTGAGGATAAAATGTTCACTTGCTGCTTAATATTTCCCACCCACAAACAGGTGCTGTGATGAAGAGATAATCAGTGTTATTCACTTCACCTGTCAGTGGTTATAATGTTATGCATAGTATTGTCAGACTGCTATTATTAAGAAATCGTCTTGGATATAGGTTGTGTGTTGGGGGTGGAGGTCGAACAACAGATTTATTAATAGATATTTTAATTATTCCCTAGTTAGCCCCGGGCATCAAGTCTTTCAGTAGAACATGCTTACACTACAGAACATTTTGACAGAACAGCAGCTATGATGGATCAATTGAAGATTCATCAAATCTCTGCTCATAAACACAAGTGTAAGCATGCGAGTACACACACACACACACACACACACACACAAACACACAAACACACACACACACACACACACACACACACACAAACACACAAACACACAAACACAAACCTCAGCAAGCTTGTCTGCACCAGTGCACTCAGTGCACGTTCCACAGATAGGCCCAAACATAAAGGGTTTCATTAGCTCTAATGTATCTGGACAGTTAAACACCCCCATTCCTAAAACGTCTGTGTATACACCTGGCCGGTCGATAGCAGCACTATTTCAACCCAGATCTCAGTGGTGGGCTAACCTAACATACCACTACTCTACTAAACTCCAGGCATTCCTGGGAGGCTTTCAAATAACCTGCTTGAACAGATGGTAGTCTGATGGTAGTTTTGGAGACTTGGTGACCCCAAAATGCCAGTGATCCTTAAGTTATGAAGGTCAACACACTTTTTTCCTGATTTAAACTGTCTTCTCTTCCCATTTTTAAAAAGACATAAATAATAATAATAATAATAATTAATAATAATAATAATAATTTTTTTATTTTTTATATTTCTTTATTTATTATCTTTCAAATTTTTGTTTATTTATTTTACATGGTTATTTTTTAATTTTTTTTTTTAATTTTTTTATTTTTTTATTTATCTTTTATATTATTTATTCATTTATTTACTTTTATTTACAATTTGTTTATTGATTTATTTGTTTATGTATTTGTTAATTTATTTGTTATCTTATTTTTTATTTTATATGGTTATTTATATTTATTTATGTATTAATTTATTTCTTTTTTATATTATTTATGTATTTTTTATATTATTTATTTGTTATCTTTTATATTTTTGTTTATTTATTTAGTTATTCTTTATATTTATTTATTTATTCATTTCATTATTTTTTTTAAGCAAGGGTGCGAATAAATCCCGAGCTAACTCCTGCTAATACATTTAATGCTTTAATTCAAACTCTAATGTGCTCTCATTTAGCACCATTACTCTGTTCAGGCTTGTCTTCAGTGTCTTAAGTTAAAAGATCAGTTAAGCGCCTCTATTTTAAAAGATGCCTCCCTTTATTCAATTTAGCCGGCCTGCGACGGACTAATTCAGCATCATGAGAACACTAGCGCTCACTCTAGTCCTCTTTTCTCTTCTTTTAATCTCCCCTCCTTTTATTCCCTTTATTTCACACTAGAGATGCTCAATCACTCTCCTCAGGATCTTCCCTTCCATCACAGCTACCTGCTTCATTTGGCTGCACCAAAAGTCGTTAGCTGATTAAAACATTTAATTGGGCTTTGTGTAGCAGGATGGAGGGATCAGGACAAAAGTTAAGGAAACAAGTTTAATGATGCTGTTGCAGTTGGATTTGATTAGCATTAGTGTAACGCTGCACTTTAAACAATGTAACTTATTTATTCTCTGGTTTGATCTATTCTATATGAATTTCAATTTTTTATTTATTTCAATTTTATCAACTGCTTTATCCCACTTTACTGGGAAGTCTGGTTTTACCAGGAAACACTGGGCGCAAGGTAAGAATACCCTGGACAGAGTGCCAACTCATTGCAGGGCTAAATAAAAAAATAAATATTTAAATATAAATAAATATTATTACTTATTTGTTTATTTATTTATTTATTTTTTATATATATATATATATATATATATATATATATATATATATATATATATATATATATATATATATATATATATATATATATATTAGGGCTGTCACACGATTAAAAATTTTAATCGAGATTAATCGCGATTAAAATTTTTAATCGTGTGACAGCCCTAATATACAGTATATGTATTCATCTCAATTAATCGCAAACTAATAATTAAGCAAAATTTGAACAGTTATGCACATTGTTATTGCAAGAACATGTTTACCAATAAAACATTCATAAAATATGATAAAATTATTAAATCTAAATTCATTGTAGAAAGCACATTATCTGACAAAAGTGAGGATCTTTTCCTGTTCATGACCCTGACACTGAAAACAGGTGCACCAACCATAATGTTTTGATCTAATATAAGGCATCAATAAAGCATCAAAACACAGATATGATTATTTCATAGATCTATTAAGAAAACCCTTTAATACTGTGTTTGTGCAGAAAGAATACTGGGAAATACTGTTCTAAATTACCATTTAAACATCTATAAATACCTGAAACAGTCAAGTTAGCAGACATTATCTATAAGTAATTGACTGTAGCTATATAAAAAAAGTGTTAATTAAAACAGTCCATGTAAACGCTTAGTCCATATAAATATCAGATACGAATGTGTTTTTAGAAAACTACAAACATCACAAATATAAATCATGTTTACAACCATGTGATAGAATAACCTGAATGAACTGTAGAGATGAAACATCACACAGAGTTTCACTTCTTACCGGAGGGGGAGGAGGCGGAGCTACACGGTTTTGATGGACAGCTCTAGCAGCCAATGGAAATACTCGTTACAAAGCTTGCGTGATTTCATTCATCTTTTCATCAACACGTAAAAAAAGTGAAAACCGCTAAAAGTAGTTTATCATCGGACAGTTCATGCGCTTTACATCCTAATTCATCTGAAATACAGTTAATTACCACAGAGACACACATGTATGTGGCACAAACAGCCAAATAAAAATAGTTAGAAATTTTAAAAATAGTAAAAAAAAATTAATTAATCAAGACTAGGTTAAGGTTAGGGTTAGTCTTGAGTGAGGGCCAATTTGCCTTGGGTTAAAGTTAGGTTTAAGGTTAGGGTTTCGAGTATAGGCTGATTTGCCTTGGGTTAAGATTAGGGTTAAGGTTAGGTTTAGTCCTGAGTGAAGGCTGATTTGCCTCAGGTTAAGGTTAGGGTTAAAGGTAGGGTTAAGGTTATAGTTAAAGGTAGGTTTAGTCTTGAGTAAAAGCCTATTTGCCTTGATTTAAGGTTAAGATTAGGTTTAGTCATTTGTCTCTGGTTATGGTTAGTCTCAAGTGACGGCTGATTTGCCTCAGGTTAAGGTTAGGGTTAGTCTCGAGTGTAGGCTGATTTGCCTGGGGTTAAGGTTAGGTTTAGTCTTGAGTGAAGGCTGATTTGCCTTGAGTTAAGGATAGAGTTAGTCTCGAGTGTAGGCTGATTTGCCTAGGGTTAAGGTTAGGGTTAGTCTTGAGTGAGGGCCGATTTGCTGCGGGTTAAGGTTAGGTTTAAGGTTAGGGTCTCGAGTGAAGGCCGATTTGCCTCAGGTTAAGGTTAGGTTTAAGGTCTCGAGTGTAGGCTGATTTGCCTCAAGTTAAGGTTAGGGTTAGGTTTAGTCTTGAGTGAAGGCTGATTTGCCTTGGGTGAGGGTAAGTTAAATGTTAGGGTTAAGGTTAGGGTTAAGGTTAGGTTTCGTCTTGAGTGAAGGCTGATTTGCCTTGGGTTTAGGTTAGGGTTAAGGTTAGTCTTGAGTAAAGACCAGTTTGTCTAGGGTTAAGATTAGGATTAAGATTAAGATTAGTCTTGAGTGAAGGCCAATTTTTTTAATCGCGATTAAAATTTTAACGACAGCCCTAATATATATATATATACCCTTTTTTTTATTTTAGCATAATAAACAAAAATAAATAAATAAATATATATCCAACCAATATGTCCATGTCTATTTTATTTTTGTATTTATGCATTTTTCTTCCAATTTTATTATTTTTTTTAATTTAGCATAATAGAGTAGCATAATTGACTAAATAAAATTTTATACAGTGTATCACAAAAGTGAGTACACCCCTCACATTTCTGCAGATATTTAAGTATATCTTTTCACGGGACAACACTGACAAAATGACACTTTGACACAATGAAAAGTAGTCTGTGTGCAGCTTATATAACAGTGTAAATTTATTCTTCCCTCAAAATAACTCAATATACAGCCATTAATGTCTAAACCACCGGCAACAAAAGTGAGTACACCCCTTAGTGAAAGTTCCTGAAGTGTCAATATTTTGTGTGGCCACCATTATTTCCCAGAACTGCCTTAACTCTCCTGGGCATGGAGTTTACCAGAGCTTCACAGGTTGCCACTAGAATGCTTTTCCACTCCTCCATGACGACATCACGGAGCTGGCGGATATTCGAGACTTTGCGCTCCTCCACCTTCCGCTTGAGGATGCCCCAAAGATGTTCTATTGGGTTTAGGTCTGGAGACATGCTTGGCTAGTCCATCACCTTTACCCTCAGCCTCTTCAATAAAGCAGTGGTCGTCTTAGAGGTGTGTTTGGGGTCATTATCATGCTGGAACACTGCCCTGCGACCCAGTTTCCGGAGGGAGGGGATCATGCTCTGCTTCAGTATTTCACAGTACATATTGGAGTTCATGTGTCCCTCAATGAAATGTAACTCCCCAACACCTGCTGCACTCATGCAGCCCCAGACCATGGCATTCCCACCACCATGCTTGACTGTAGGCATGACACACTTATCTTTGTACTCCTCACCTGATTGCCGCCACACATGCTTGAGACCATCTGAACCAAACAAATTAATCTTGGTCTCATCAGACCATAGGACATGGTTCCAGTAATCCATGTCCTTTGTTGACATGTCTTCAGCAAACTGTTTGCGGGCTTTCTTGTGTAGAGACTTCAGAAGAGGCTTCCTTCTGGGGTGACAGCCATGCAGACCAATTTGATGTAGTGTGCGGCGTATGGTCTGAGCACTGACAGGCTGACCCCCCACCTTTTCAATCTCTGCAGCAATGCTGACAGCACTCCTGCGCCTATCTTTCAAAGACAGCAGTTGGATGTGACGCTGAGCACGTGCACTCAGCTTCTTTGGACGACCAACGCGAGGTCTGTTCTGAGTGGACCCTGCTCTTTTAAAATGCTGGATGATCTTGGCCACTGTGCTGTAGCTCAGTTTCAGGGTGTTGGCAATCTTCTTGTAGCCTTGGCCATCTTCATGTAGCGCAACAATTCGTCTTTTAAGATCCTCAGAGAGTTCTTTGCCATGAGGTGCCATGTTGGAACTTTCAGTGACCAGTATGAGAGAGTGTGAGAGCTGTACTACTAAATTGAACACACCTGCTCCCTATGCACACCTGAGACCTAGTAACACTAACGAGTCACATGACATTTTGGAGGGAAAATGACAAGCAGTGCTCAATTTGGACATTTAGGGGTGTAGTCTCTTAGGGGTGTACTCACTTTTGTTGCCGGTGGTTTAGACATTAATGGCTGGATATTGAGTTATTTTGAGGGAAGAATAAATTTACACTGTTATATAAGCTGCACACAGACTACTTTTCATTGTGTCAAAGTGTCATTTTGTCAGTGTTGTCCCATGAAAAGATATACTTAAATATCTGCAGAAATGTGAGGGGTGTACTCACTTTTGTGATACACTGTATTAGAACAGAAAATGGTATAAAAGTAATTTTGTATATATTTATTTTATACAATTAAATCTATACATATAATAGACTTAAAAATATTTTTAAAAAATCCAATCCACGTGTCAAAGTTTATTTTTATTTATTTATTTATTTTAGAATATAATAATAATAATAATAATAATAATAAATATCCAACCAACATGTCCTTTTTTTATTTTTATTTATTTTTATTTTATTTAGTTATTTCCAATTTTCTTCCCAAACTAGATGTATCCAACCGCCTCTAACTCTAATGTAATTCGCCTTTACTGCTGCAGACCTACATCCATCACTGAGTATGGTCACATCTGTCTCACTCCCCCTCTGACACGTGTGCAGTACCAACCACACCTTTTCACCTGCATGAGTCTGGATCATATGAGGATCCAAAGAGGTCTCTTTCTTGTGTACATCTTGTGAGACATCACATCACAGAGTCATCACATGATCAGCTACAAAGACTTGTAAGTCCTTTGAAGTTGCTAGTGGCCTCTTGGTAGCTCCTTTGATCAATATCCTCCTGGCTAAATTCTTAATCAAGTATGCAAATACAGCCCCATCTAGGCAAGACCTATTCTGATGGGGTGGGGGTGGCATTATATTGGTGCCCAGTCCAGTGTTGTGGGTTGCATCAATCAACCAAATATAGAGTCTACCTACTTGAGACCTGTGCTAACAAGCTGGGGGTGGCAAAAGCCTTGCATTAGATTGGTGCCCTGTTCAGGGTACCAGTTGGGGCACCAAATACTTTCCAGGTCTCTATGAGACTAATTTTTCATCATTTTTTAAATGTTATTTTCATATTATTGGAACTACAAAATGTGGGGGTTCCTAAAAAGGCTTTTCCCTGATTCCACAGCTCTGGCGCTAACATCTTGTGGGTAAAAAATGGGTATCCGTGTTGCCTCATGAATCTCCTCTGCTTGGTATAAGCGGAGAGATGTGGATTGAATGACAATGGGAAACTAATTCACCACTGAGTCACTAAGTGGGTGCAAGTCTGGGTCAGGCAAAAATGGGTGGGGTTTTCTCTCATGGAGGGATCAAGCAGCAACCTGGCAACTGCATCACCAAAACATCTCTTTGCAAGGATGGTTTGTACACACACATACAGTATCAAGCTGGTTTAGTGGCGCAAGATCAAACAAGAAACGGTTTTGGAGAAGGATGACATAAACGTATTGTTTAAATAAAATGCCAGAGAAGGAGGATTTATATTCTCTAAACAATGCTGCCGGGTTTGGATAGATTTAGTTGGCAGCTGAAAACGGCATCTTTATGAGAGATAGAGAGCGAGCGAGAAGAGGCATCGAAGGCTGGTCGGGGCAAATCATTCATTACGCGTGAAAGGAACGCATTTGTGGATTTGGGCATTGGGCAAAGTCTGCTATTACTGCGGTAAAAACACACACTGTGATCAATGAGGAGAAGAAGAGTGAACTCTGTCAGCTGCAGGGAGATCACACACACACACACACACACACACATGCTGGGAGACTATTGGGAACACAAACACGTCCTACACACCGCCACTGACACACACAGATGGAGCAGAGACAGAGCATGACATTTAAAGGGAAAAAGCTGACATTGAGTCCATCACTGTCACCGCGCCTGCCATAAAGCAGCAGCAAATATTAAAACATTTTTCATCTGCGCCGCATTATTGGCACCAGAAATTGTTTTCCTCTGCGCCTGATATTCTGCTGAACCGTACGGGCGCTCCCTCGAGACTGCAGGCTGTTACCAAGGCCTCCCAACATATTGGCAGTTGATGGCGGTATTCATGTACACTTGCCACTCACAGGGCTCTTAACCTTGCCGTGTTTCAACCGGGGTTTGGCAAATAAATGTTGACAAATATTTATCGCTGAATACTGAACATGCTGTCTTTAATGGGGTGGGGTGGGTGTAGCGGACCTAGGGTATTCCTGCCTTGTGACCCTGACCAGGATAAACTGGTTGATAAGTGTCTGGGGTTGCCAGTCCTTTCTAGAGTATCACTCAATCAACCACACCTATCGGCTCGGGTTAGAGTTAAGGTTTGAGTTAGTCTTGATTGTGGGCTGATTTGCCTTGGGTTAAGGTTAGAGTTAAGGTTAAGGTTAGGATTAAGATTAGTCTTGAGTGTAGGCTGATTTTCCTAGGGTTAAGGCTGGGGTTAGTCTCAAGTGTAGGCTGATTTGCCTGGGGTTAAGGTTAGGGTTAGGTTTAGTCTTGAGTGAAGGCTAATTTGCCTTGGGTTAAAGTTAGGTTTAATGTTAGAGTTAGGGTCTCGATGATTTGCCTGGGGTTAAGGTTAGGGTTAGTCTTGAGTGAAGGCTGATTTGCCTTGACTTAAGGTTGGGGTTTGTCTCGAGTAAAGGCTGATTGCCTTGAGTTAAGGTTAGGGTTAAGGTTAGAGTTAGTGTTAAAGTTAGGGTCAAGGTTAGGGTTAGTCTCAAGTGAAGGCCAATTTGTCTCTGGTTAGGGTTAGGGTTAGTCTTGGGTGTAGGTTGATTTGCCTAGAGTCAAGGTTAGGGTTAGTCTCAAGTGAAGGCCAAATTGCTTCAGGTTAAGGTTAGGGTTAGTCTTGAGTGAGGGCCAATTTGCCTTGGGTTAAAGTTAGGTTTAAGGTTAGGGTTTCAAATGAGGGCCAATTTGCCCTGGGTTAAGGTTAGGTTTAAGGTTAGGGTTTCGAGTGTAGGCTGATTTGCCTTGGGTTAGGGTTTAGGATTAAGGTTAGGTTTAGTCCTGAGTGAAGGCTGATTTGCCTTGGGTTAAGATTACGGTTAAGGTTAGGTTTAGTCCTGAGTGAAGGCTGATTTGCCTCAGGTTAAGGTTAGGGTTAAAGGTAGGGTTAAGGTTAGGGTTAAGGTTAGGGTTAAAGGTAGGGTTAGTCTTGAGTAAAGGCTGATTGCCTTGAGTTAAGGTTAGGGTTAAGGTTAGAGTTAGTGTTAAAGTTAGGGTCAAGGTTAGGGTTAGTCTCAAGTGAAGGCCAATTTGTCTCTGGTTAGGGTTAGTCTTGGGTGTAGGTTGATTTGCCTAGAGTCAAGGTTAGGGTTAGTCTTGAGTGAGGGCCAATTTGCCTTCGGTTAAAGTTAGGTTTAAGGTTAGGGTTTCAAATGAGGGCCAATTTGCCCTGGGTTAAGGTTAGGTTTAAGGTTAGGGTTTCAAGTGTAGGCTGATTTGCCTTGGGTTAGGGTTTAGGATTAAGGTTAGGTTTAGTCCTGAGTGAAGGCTGATTTGCCTTGGGTTAAGATTACGGTTAAGGTTAGGTTTAGTCCTAAGTGAAGGCTGATTTGCCTCAGGTTAAGGTTAGGGTTAAAGGTAGGGTTAAGGTTAGGGTTAAAGGTAGGGTTAGTCTTGAGTGAAGGCCTATTTGCCTTGATTTAAGGTTAAGATTAGGTTTAGTCATTTGTCTCTGGTTAGGGTTAGTCTCGAGTGTAGGCTGATTTGCCTAGGGTTAAGGTTAGGGCTAGTCTTGAGTGAGGGCCGATTTGCTGCGGGTTAAGGTTAGGTTTAAGGTTAGGGTTAGGGTCTCGAGTGAAGGCTGATTTGCCTGGGGTTAAGGTTAGGGTTAGGTTTAGTCTTGAGTGAAGGCTGATTTGCCTTGGGTTAGGGTTAAGGTAAAGGTTAGGGTTAAGGTTAGGTTTCGTCTTGAGTGAAGGCTGATTTGCCTTGGGTTTTGGTTTTGGTTTGGGTTAAGGTTAGAGTTAGGGTTAGGGTTAAGGTTAGGTTTAGTCTTCAGTGAAGGCTGATTTGCCTTGATTTAAGGTTGGGGTTTGTCTCGAGTAAAGGCTGATTTGCCTCGAGTTAAGGTTAGGGTTAAAGCTAGGGTTAAAGCTAGGGTTAGTCTTGAGTAAAGGCCAGTTTGCCTAGGGTTAAGGTTAGGATTAGGTTTAAGGTTAGGGTCTTGAGTGAAGTCTGATTTGCCTTGGGTTAAGGTTAGGGTCTTGAGTGAAGACCGATTTGCCTTGGGTTAGGGTTAGGGTTAAGGTTAGGGTTAGTCCCTAGCAAAGGCTGATTTGAGCTGGCACATCTATCTGTGACCTTCAAAACCTGTCAGAGAGCAAAAAATCAGGGCTAAAAACATGTACTGACTAGGAGTAAGGAACGAACCCTCATCCCAGACACCGGTGCCACTGTGTTGGCTGTAAAAAGCAAATGTAAATGTTAATTCTGTGGCCACAGATTTTCTTAACAGCGCTTTTTTAGGGAACAAGAGGGGCTTGGCATTGTTCTAGCATTACCTGCTGCAAATGTGAACCCAGATCGCTGTTTCTCCAGGCCTCTAGGCACTTTCAAGGGCACTGTAAGATATTCGCCTCTAATGCGCACAAATGAGGGGCCCAAATGGTCTTATTACACAGCCTCCCTTAACAGAGACAATACATCAGGTAAAAACACAGTGCAAAATGGAAAGCGTGATTGTTCTGGGAGCCCAGCGCTCATTATTCAACACACACTCTATCCCTCTAAAGTACTGCCTCTTTCTCTCCTACTCTCTCTCCGACTAGCTCTCTCATACACACTTTCCACTCCTGCGTCTCTCATCCAGCTGTCTCTGGTTACAACGGGCGCGAATGCGTGGAGCCGGCTCGGCCCTGCCACGCTCGCCTTCCATCCATCAGCCCAGACGCTTTGGTCCCGCGTACACGTAAGAGAAGCTAATGCACAATGTCTGGTGCCTCGGTGGATAAAATTAATATCATCATTTACAGCATTAGTCTCCGAAACGTTGCGAGATGAGGAGCGGCCTTCGATCGCCTGGCCGGCATTTTGTCACGCTTCTCAAGTTGCCGGACACTTCAAACTGGAGATCATGCTGGAGTTGAGTCAAAAAATAAACACCAGTAAGAGACATGCGGGTGTTATCGAGAAGATCAATACAAGCAAAACATACCAATGAAAGTTGAAGTGCGAGGGTGTTTTAGGCACCTACGCCCTCCCTGTGCCATACCACCCCCTGAACTCAGAGTGACCCAGGGGCACCGCAGGGTCAGTTGTCTATTGGCGAGGATAGATGGTGGGGTGGTGAAATCCCATTATAGACATCCCCCGGAGCTTATGGGTTGTTAGTGACATAATCAGTCATTGTTAGGCTATCTGTGCTTTAGGATTTAAACCCATTCCCTGAACTCCGCCATCACTACAAAAAGCCACCGAAAACTAAAAAGTACATTTTCGACCTTGGGTTTTGGAGTAGTAAAAAAATGGGAAGAGTAAAAATACCTACTGTATATTGTCAAAAGTTTTGGTGCAATTGTGAGAGACGTATGCCATGGCAGTTTGGGATTTTACATTATTTTGCAGCTGTTCTTTTTTCTGTATGAATAAAACTTCTAGTTACCCAAAAAAAGAAGAGAAAAAAGGAAAAAAAAAAATCTATAAGAAAAAAAACACACGAATAAATGAAAAGTAAATAAATAAAAAAGTAGAAATTAAGAAATACAAAAATAAATAAAAATAAAGAATATAAAAAAATAAACGACTAAATGAATTAAAATAAAATACAATTTAAATTACTAATAATAAATGAAAAAGAAATAAATCAATAAGAAAAAAAATATACATGAATGAATATATGAATAAAAAAGTAAAAAATTAATGAATAAAAATGAAGAATATAAACAAACACTAATAAATGAATTAAAATAAAATAATACAATTTAAATTATTAATAATAAAAATAATAATAATAATAATAATTGAAAAAAATAAATAAATTAATTAATTAATGAGAATAAAAATACATGAATGAATGATTTATAAATAAATAAAAAGTAGAAACTAAAAAATAAAATAAATTAATAAAAATAAAAAATATAAACAAATACACGACTACATGAATTAAAATAATAATAAAATAATAAAACAAAAATTCATAAAAGTTTAAAAATAAATCAATAAATAGACATAAATAAATGAATTAATTAAAAATTAACAAATAACATTAAAAAATAAAAAATAAAAAATAAACATTAAGAAATACATATAAAAATAAAAAAATATATATAAATAATAAAGAAATGACTGAATAAATAAAAGGAAAAGTAAAAATTAAGAAATAAACAAACTATTAAAGACAAATACAAATAACTGAATAAATAAATACATAAAGAAATATAAAAATAAATAAACACATAAATAAATGAATTATTGAAAAAAAAAACATTAAGAAAAAGAAAAGAAAAAGATAAAAACAAAATACAATAAATAAAAAGTAAACATTAAGCAATGAATATAAAAAATAAATAAATAAAAATAAAAAAATAATGAATGAATGACTAAATGAATAAAATAAATAAAAGAAAAAATTAAGAAATAAACAAATAAAATAAATACAAATAACTGAATAAATAAATAAATTATAAAATACATAAATAAATAAATAAATAAATAAATAAAAAACAAATAAAAAGTTAAGAAATAAAATGAATAAAAGAAAAAAAGAATAAAAACAAAATAATAAATAAAATAAATAAAAATTAAACATTAATAAATAAATATAAAAAATAAATAAATAAAAATAAAAGAATGAATGAATGACTGAATGATTAAATACATAAAAATTAAAATGAACAAATTAAAATAAATTCAAATAACTGAATATATAAATACATAAATATATAAATAAATAAATATATAAATAAATAAATAAATAAAAATAAATAATAATGTTGTATGATGTAAAAAAAAAAAAGTCAAGTGAATTATTATTGGCTTAGGATGCAGGTAAACCCGCCTTTTCTTTTTTTATAATAATAATTATTATTATTATAATTGTTATTTAATATTTTTATTAATATTTTATAATTTATATAATTATTATATATTTTTTTCCCAGTAAGCCAGACCCTCATCCTCTTCCCCATGTTTCTGTTATGCTCTGTTTACGCAACACCTCCTGAGCGACCACACACAAGGACCGAGCATGCTCACTAGCTCTCTTGTAGCATCTGCCAGGTCACATGACCCATCCGCTCGCCCCGTCCCTGTCGATCAATCAAGTGCCGTGGACAGCGTAGCCCAGTAATCACAGAGACAAAACGCGCCCTCTCATACGCGTGCTCGCACACAGCACACCAGCACACCAGCACACCAGCACACCAAAAAATGAAGGGCCCAAACTTAATCACGAGGGGTCACGTTAGGGAGTGAGGAACAGATTAAATTACCATGGTATTAGATACGGGAAATGATTTCTGTCAAAACCATCTTTACTGCAATTATAATATGTTAATTATGTATTTCATTAAGTAAGTGGATTAGAGGCAGCGCTGATGGAATCAGACTCGGGCCCAGGCAGACCAGAAACACGCTCGTGCACCCCCCCCCCCCCCCCCCCCCCCCCCCCCCCCCCCCTGCCAGAGAGAATGGGAGGTCACTGGGCTGAAGGGCTCCATAATGAAGAGCCTGGAGTGAAGTGAGAACTGAGGTGGAGATACTGACACTAAGTTTAGAGACTGAACTCCAGTTTAAACTCCAGTTCGAGCTACATACCTGAACCAAGAGACCTGAAGTATGCACCATGGTATGAAGTAACCAAACCTTAACTGATGTTAGAACTAATCAAATTACACATAAGAAATACAACCCCAAATCAGAAAAAGTTGGGACGGAAGAAGCAAATAATAAAAAAAAAAACGTACATTTCTTACATTTTCTTACATTTATTTTGACTTTCATTTGATTGCAGACAGGATGAACCTGTGGTGGGTTTAAATCAGCAACCTTCTACTTACTTAACAGCTAGATTACAACTGTCCTCTACTAACACAGGGGGCAATTTGGAGAAGCACCCAAGGTGGCCACTAGCTGGTCAGCTGGACGCCCCCTTGCAGACACAGCTGACAGTGGTGGGGTTTAAATCAGCAACTTTCTACTTACTTGTCCAGTACCTTAACTGCTAGGTTACAACTGTCCTCTACTTACTCAGGGGGGCAATTTGGAGAAGCACCCTAGCTGGCCACCAGTTGGTCGACTGGACGCCCCCTGTGCCTTCCGCAGACAAAATTGGCCACTAGTCTGCTGAGTGAAAAAACAAACTAAACAATGGGTGGCGTCTTTGACATTGTGTAAGAACCCTGGCTAGTAGCCCGAGGCGCCTGTACAGAAGTGTAGGAATGCTGAGATCAGTGCATGACTCTCTCATGACTGGTCTCAGGCAGGAATCCACTGTAGTATGGGTGAATAAGAAGGGGCAAATATACCCTCTTTAGACGTGACAAGTGTGAGGTAAAGCACTGATGGACAAGAGGGCTCCGATTCATCTCAAAGGTGTTCAATCAGGTTGTGATCAGGAATCCTAAGGACAGTCCTTTTAGAAATGGAAATTGCCTGCATCAGACTGTTATTAGCAATAGAGGTTGCCATTCTATTGTGAACAATACAGACATTCAAAGAACAACACAGGAACAGGAATAAGCAAATGCAACAACGTGATCAGACTGGACAGTTAACGCACCGTTCAGATTTTATTTATTTATTAATTTTTTTTATAATATTTATGACTATACGCTCGGAATAGTCTCGGCTTTTGAAAATCGGAGCAAGACACCAATTTAGATGCAAATATCTGATAACAACGCGGGACATCCGTTTCTAAATGAAATGCTTCTTTGCTTTTTTTCATTCTAATTTCATATCTGATTGTTTGACAGACGCCAAAACGAAGTGAACGCCGTGTCCCGGGTTCCGCAATCCGGCGGAAAAATGGGAAACCGACATCAGACAGCCTGATTCAATCTTATTAAATGTGTGTCTCGTTTCAGTGCGTCCGACCATTATGTGATTTTAAACAATGAGTAAGTATAGTGTTTGTCTTGGGTTGCCAAATAAATAGAACCAAAGTCGACCATGCTGATGTAAACCCAGTGGAATAATAATAATAAAAAAAAATTATTTATAACTTATAAAATCAGGTTGGATCCTGATCAAAATGAATGTCTGATATGTAATAAACGCGCAGTTGTGTTGTACTTTAATTAATGTGTTGATTAATCATTCACAATCTGGGTAGAAAGAAGTGCAAAGGTTATCGGAAGCATACCCCAATACCCCATTCAATGCATTCAAGTATAAAAGGCAACAAAGGCATTTCTAAAGACTAATCTATACTGTTTTCTGGTATCCCTGGATATGGGAGTCATGCAACAATCACACCAAGAACACAGCACAAAAAAGGACCAAAAAACTGAAATAAAATAAAATAAAATAAATTAATTAAAAAGAAAATGGGAAAAAAAAAACTGAAAAAAAGAAAATATATACAAAAATTGAAAAAAGAAAATGTAAGCCAAAATTTTAAAAAAAGAAAAAAAATGGAAAAAGGAAAAAAAAATTGAAAAAAGGGGGAAAAAATGGAAAAACAAATTGAAGAAAATGGAAAAAAAGGGGGGAAAATAAAGGACAAAAAATAGAAAACAAAAGGAAAAAATGAAAAAAAAGTGTTCAAAAATTTTTAAAAATGATAAAAGAAAAAAAAAGAAATAATGAAAATAAAAAAGGAAAATAATTGAAAAAAATATACAAAAATTGAAATAAAAGAAAAATAAAAGAAAAAAACTTTAAAAATGAAAAATAAATGTGTATAACAATTGAAAAAGAAAAAAAAGGGGGAAAAATGAAATACAAAAATTTATTTATTTTTTAATAAAAACATCACTGGAAAAAAAAATGTTTGTGGCCCTGCACACAAAGCAAGATCCACCAAAAGCCTTGATTTCAACTTTACTGAACATGACCATAAGCGCATAACAACTGCTCTTTTGACTTGCCTTGTACCCGGTGTTGCCAGGTGGTGGCGCAACCCTGACCAGCATGAACTGGTGATAAAAAATATATAAATAAATATGCATGCCAGTATTTATACAGAACGTCTTGGTATTGTGCTGTTGTGTCTGGAGTTCATCTCCGGATAGGATGTGTATTCTTTAATTTAGCTCACGTTGTATCGTTAAAACACCTTGTTCATATCAGAGAAGTCAAATTGAATTAGTGTATCAATTTAGCGCGCTGCGTTTTCCCCATCTGGATTCATAAAACCAGCATATTTAACCGACTTTTCTTCGTAACTACAGACATATTGAAGTTCTAACCCAAAGTTTGCTACTCATTTCAAAACCAAACCTCGTAAATATGCTAATATATGCAAGATAAAAATAATAACAGGAGCTCAACTCATAAACATACATCATTGTGTTTGCTTTTTGCTCTTTGTCTGACTTCCCCCCCGCCCCTCTATTTCTCATTATCATAGGACGGTAATGAATTTATTTGCACAGCCTTATTTAAGTCTGCATCTGGTCGTAGCTATATTACTCTTCGCGAATCTCACATTGTTTGATGCGACTTTTGAAATGCAATTAAAAAAAACAACAACACAAAAACGCACGTAATTAAGACTCGAGACCACAATTAGACCACGTGTTTGGATTACCATTGGATAAGCATCCCGAGGATGGCCTGTTTTTGGATGACCTGCACAGATAGCGGGTGGATATGATATCAGGTTGGGTTTAGTCTCTGCACTTGATACAGGGATCGAGAAACAAAGGCGATTATTACAGGAGGCGATTATTACAGGAGCTCCGCTGATATGATAGAACCCCCTATTCTCCGACGTCTCTGGGGACATATTACACCTCTCATTATACTACTGATTGGCCTGATTTTAGCTGAGCAGCCCAAAGCATCCGGCTGCCTGAACAGAGACCGGCATTAATGAAAGCAAAGTCGTCCATAATGCTGCTCTTACGTGATCAAGGGGGAAAAAAAACTGAAAAAAGTGCATTAGATGCAAATGATTACATTTGAAGTAGCTCATCCATGCTGCGTAGGTGCGTGTGTGTGTGTGTGGGGGGGGGGGTTGCCATGTTCTCTATACTCCCACTTTTTAAACCAGTAAGGAGTAGTAATTGTTTTTTAGGGTTCTGTTACAAAGCAAGGTCTATAACTCGTGTGGCCTGCACAGAGCTCGATCTTAACACCGTTAAACACTATTTGTGAGTCAGGCCTAACTAGACACAAATTCCCACAACCACACTTTCAAAATCCTGTGGAAAGTCCTCCCATAAGACTGGAGTCTGTTTTAGATGCAAAGAAAATAGGCAACTCAATGTTGATTACCATGGTATTTAACATACCTCTGGCCATATAGTGTAAGACAGGGTTAGTGTTGGGTTAGGGTTCTATCAGAACTATTTAAAATGTTTATGGACACTTGGTCGTGCCTCACCTTATTAATGAAGCATGAGGTGAAGCCCCACACCTGCCAGAATGAGAATGAACCCAAGTACAAGATGCTTGACCAAGGTAGAGCCATACTGTGGCTAAAAGGTCAGAAAAAAAAAAGTGGGCAATTGGAAAATGAATAAATAAATAAATAAATATTCAATTAATTAATAAATTAATTAATACTGAGGCTAAAAAGTCAGAAACAAAAAGTGGGCAGTTGGAAATGGGCTAAATAAATAAATATTCAATTAATAAATAAATTAGTTAATACTGAGGCTAAAAAGTCAGAAACAAAAAGTGGGCAATTGGAAATGGGCAAAATAAATGAATAAATTAATTAATTATTTAATTATTTAATTATTTAATAAATTAATTAATACTGTGGCTAAAAAGTCAGAAACAAAAAGTGGGCAATTGGAAATGGGCAAAATAAAAAAAATAAAAAAATAAAAAAATAAAAAAATAAAAAAATAAAAAAATAAAAAAATTAATAAATTAATAAATTAATTAATTAATTAATTAATTATTACTGTGGCTAAAAAGTCAGAAACAAAAAGTGGGCAATTGCAAATGGGCAAAATAAATAAATAAATAAATAAATAAATAAATAAATAAATAAATAAATAAATAAATAAATAAATAGATAGATAAATGAATGAATTAATGAATTAATGAATTAATGAATTAGTCAAGTCAAGTCAAGTCAAGTCAACTTTATTTATATAGCGCTTTTTACAATATACATTGTCTCAAAGCAACTTTACAAAATCCAGGACCAACAGATACAAAAACCCCTGTTGAGCAAGCCGAGGGCGACTGTGGCAAGGAAAAACTCCCTGAAAATTACAGGAAGAAACCTTGAGAGGAACCAGACTCAGCAGGGCCCATCCTTCTTGGGTGGTCTGGAGGATACTTTAAATAAATACACGATTTACACAAATCATACAAACACAGAATTGAATGATCTAAAAGTCATACAGTGGTAATAAATAGATAAATAAACAATTAAATAATAATAGAGTTGTTATCCGCTCTAGTCTTCAATAAAGTCTGTAGTGATTTCTTGTCGTTGCAATTACTCCAGACCAGTCACATCTGACAGGAGCAGCATAATTAATGAATAAATTAATTAATATTGTAGCTAAAAGCCCAAAACAAAAAGTGGGCAATTGGAAATGGACGAATTAAAACTATAAATACATTTTTTATATATATTTTGGTAAAAAAAAAAAAAAAAAAAAAAAAAAAAAAGCTTAACAAAGCGAAACAATAAAGAAGTAAAGGTGCAACCATTATTATTGATAAACAACCAGGTATGAGTGGATCAGACACAGCAGTGCAGATGGAGTTTTTAAACCTCACTGTCACTGCTAGACTGAGAATAATCCACCAACTAAAAATTTCCAGTCAACAGCGCCCCGTGGGCAGCGTCCTGTGACCACGGATGAAGGTCTAGAAGATGACCAACTCAAACAGCAGCAATAGATGAGCGATCGTCTCTGACTTTACATCTGCAAGGTGGACCAACTAGGTAGGAGTGTCAAATAGAGCGGACAGTGAGTGGACACGGTATTTAAAAACTCCACTCATACCAGCACAACACACACTAACACCACCACCACCATTGTCAGTGTCACTGCAGTGCTGAGAATGACCCACAACCCAATAATATCTGCTCTGTAGTGGTCCTGGGAGAGTCCTGACCATTAAAAAACAGGGGGCTAACAAAGCATGCAGAGGAACAAATAGACTACAGTCAGTCATTGTAGAACTACAAAGTGAGTGTTTTATCCTATGGAGTCCATCATTGAACTTGAAGCAAACAGTCTAATTTACAGGGCAAACTTTCCCCCTCCGATGGTCCGATTTGATATACTCCAATAGAGCCTTTCTTCCAGACACCATCAATTGTCTATGGATTTTTCCCTCCCTCCTCTCAGCTCGAAGAGAAACAAAAAGGAGGTCTGGGCGGCCTCAAGCTTGAAAGCTTTTATTGATATCGATGCGGGAGGAATATTGCCCATTTTCAGCGTCGGATCAATCAGCCTGTCGTGCGGTGTTTTACGAGCCGCGTCCCCCTGGTGTGGGGTGGCCCTGAGTCTCGTGTGTTTTGCTTCGTGAATGTGTGTGAGCCATGTGCTGGCATGTCGCCCTATCGTCCTACTGAAATCAGAAATTCTCACCCAGGTGAACCTGGTACAGTCCAGGTACTTACTAGCTTGCAATCTCGAACAAGTGTCTGTGTCGTCGTCGTGTGTGTGGTGTGTAGATGCTCCGGTGCCCCGTGGTACTAGTTAGCGTGGTGGCTGGCAGCTGGAGCGGCCTGATGGAGTGTGATGAGGGGAACGGAGCATCACGAGCGTGCAGCCGAGAGATGGCGGGGGAAACGAGGGAGGGGCGGCACACCTGGCATCCGCCACAGATGGGCATAATCATCTCTTCCCTCTTCCATACCTACCCTACCCCCAACGCCTCGCCCGCTTCAGTGCGTCGCATACACACACATGCGCGAAACACGTCTACGGCTAATTGTGCCAGCATGAATAAAAACATATGGCCGGCCGACTTTGTTTATCTATACGTTTACGGATGTTTGCAAACTAGCAATAATTAGCATTGGCACTGTGATCAAACTGAATTTGATTATTATATACCAAGTACCTCAAATGTTAATTTAACCCCACACCTGCCAGACAATGAACCCAAGTGCAGGATGCTACACCAAGGTAGAACAACATCTGTAGGTCGCGAAGGAGAATGCGGATAGAACGGGGATAGCGCAGGATCCAGGATTCGTGGTTCCCATAGATGCCCTTTGGAGACTGCAAGAAATTGGTATTCTATAGACCAGTGGTTCTCAAACTTTTTAGACCAAGTACCACCCATTATCAAACCAAAACTTCCAAGTACCACCTATGTTTCTCATCACAGAACCACATATGGCACACATTAATTAGGTGTGTGTGTATATATTAGTGGTGGGAATTATGGCTTCTTGAAGGGAGCCGGATCTTTTGGCTCGGTTCCTTTTAAAGAACCGTTCAAAGAAATGGCTCTTCGTTCTTCGGGAGGCGCTACTGGGTAAACTATAAGACACCCCCGATATTAATATCAAATTTTGCTACCTTGCCTTAAATGTATTCCTAATTCAAACAACACTTAAACGAGAAAAAAAAGTTACTTCAAAAGGAAAAAAACTACAGAGAAGAGACGTACTGTGATTGCATCGCATTAAGTTTCAGAACAATCCTCTCTTGTGCAGAGATGTGACTGTGTTTGTTTCTGCTTTAAAACATAAGCGCCATGAAATAATCAGATTTAACACAATTAAACAAGTTTATAGTTTATTTCTCAACTATTTGCCATTATACTACTAGCTCTCTCTCTCTCTGTCTGTGTGTGTGTGTGTGTGTGTGTGTGTGTGTCTCGCTCTCCGTGATACTTAAAGTGTTTCGGATTTGAATATCGACAATAAACAGCTCTTATTACAATTTACGATTAATTCCCTCTACTGATGTGAAGCTGAATGGGTGGATTACAGTCTAGAACTGCGCAGAAATAAAAGACTCGGTTCCTTTCGTTCATTTCAAAGATCCGTTCAATAGAATGGGATCGTTCGCGAACGACTCATCACTAGTATATCTGCAGTTACCACTGACCATTTCAGTGAGTGCGCCTGTTTAGCGGAGCAGCCTCGTGATGTCAGGAACGAGATCAGTGAGATTCAAACGCAGATCTGCTCTGATAAGAGCGAGAGACCTACTGATAACTTTACTGATAACTTTTCTGAAATTTCGAGATGGAAAACGCGAACGTGAAGTACAGACGTAATGAAGTATAGTGGCTGCGTAGCCCCGAATATTTTTAAAAACACATTCGTTTTAATTAAACTGATTTTATTAAAACAGAATTATAAGAACTTTGAAACAGATTTTATTAGTAATTTTCAAAAATTTGTTTATTTTTTTTTAATTTATAATTATTAAATTATTGATTTTTTCGGTGCATGTAATTACTTTTCCGAGATTATCTGGCGTACCACCTCGTGCTGCTTCACGTACCACCAGTGGTACGCGTACCACAGTTTGAGAACCACTGCTATAGACTACAGATGAGCTGGCAAGTCTGTGAGAGAGAAACCGTGATATATAGAAACACTCCCACCTGGAGCGAAAATGAACCCAACTGCAGGATGATAGACCAAGGTAAAACAACATCTGTAGTTCACAAAGGAGAATGCGGATAGAACAAGTATGGCAGGCTGGTCTGGGAACCCTCAAAACAAGCCAGGCATAGCAATATACAAGCGGCAATCCCTTCCTTTCATGCCACCCTCATCAAGACGCTGACCATAATGTCATAAAACTGTCACACTAGATGCCATATGCTGACCACCTCCTTGTTTCTACACTCACTGTCCATTTTACCAGCTCCACTTATCATATAGAAGCACTTTGTAGTTCTACAATTACTGACTGTAGTCCAACTGTTTCTCTGCATGCTTTGTTAGCCCTCTTTCATGCTGTTCTTCGGTGGTCAGGACCCCAACAGGACCACTACAGAGCAGGTATTATTTGGGTGGTGGGTCATTCTCAGCATTGCAGTGACACTGACATGGTGGTGGTGTGTTAGTGTGTATTGTGCTGGTATGAGTGGATCAGACACAGCAATGCTGCTGGAGTTTAAACATCTCACTGTCATTGCTGGACTGAGAATATTCCACCAACCAAAAATATCCAGCCAACAGTGCCCCATCCTGTGACCACGGATGGAGGTCTAGAAGATGACCAACTCAAACAGCAGCAATAGATGAGCGATCGTCTCTGACTTTACATCTACAAGGTGGACCAACTAGGTAAGAGTGGACAGTGAGTGGACACAGTGTTTAACACACACTAACACACCACCACCATGTAATTGTCACTGCAGTGCTGAGAATGATCCATCACCTAAATAATACCTGCTCTGTGGTGGTCCTGTGGGGGTCCACATAGATGGACTACAGTCAGTAATTGTAGAAAGTGCTCCTATGTGGTAGGTGGAGCTGATAAAATAGACAGTGAGTGTAGAAACAAGTAGGTGGTTTTAATGTTATGGCTGATCAGTGTATATATATATTGTAACCGGTTAGTCATGACAGCTTTTATTAAACGTCATAAGTCATTAAGTTATAAGCTACTTCATTATTAGAGCTGTCATGAAAATTACCAGTACTGGTAACATAACACTCTTATTATATCATCTAATGTTTTGATCAGTGTTGACCGCATATCTGCCATGATAAGGAAAATTCAGCGCCATAATAAAGGGTAAAGTGCTACCCAAAATATTTTGCATTTGAAATATTACACATATGCACACGCATATCTGTGGTCTATTATCATCCTGCTGTTGGCGCCGTGTGTAGTGCAGCGACAAGTGCGCATACGGCAACGCTACACAGTGGTTGACAGCTTAACATTTATTAGAACACAGCGTACAAATGAGGCACACTTTGCACCACAGCTCAGTCGTTCATACACGGGAGCGTATTCTGCCTTGTCTATCCTGCTCGATTGTAAATGCGTTACACAATCAGGTTGAGCAATTAGACACATCCGTTGGGATGGAAACAACAACATGGGAACAAACAAGCGAATGGATCCTAACGTTGGCAGGATAGTCGCTAAGGTTTAGGTTGTTGTTTATGCATATCTAGGATCCGTGGTTCCAATAGATGCCCTTTGGAGACTGTTAGAAATTGGTATAGGCTGGCAAGTCTATCGGAGAGAAACCGTGATAAATAGAAACACTCCCACCTGGAGCGAATCAACACTCAACAAGGCACTGAACATCTTCAGCTTAAAAGAAACTGATGGATCATCTGCGCCTTCATGGCAGATAAAGCCTGGCATCAAGCAATAATCTGCAAGTCTGTCAGATAGAAACCGTGATATATAGAAACACTCCCACCTGGAGCGAATGTGTTACACAAGCAGGTTCATGCAAATCTAGTTCCAATAGATGCCATTTGGAGACTGTTAGAAATTGGTACTCTATAGACTACAGATGGGTTGGCAAGTTTGTCAGAGAGAAACCATACTATATATAAACACTCCCACCTGGAGCGAATGTGTTACACAATCAGGTTGAGCAACTAGACACATCCGTTGGGAGCTACACACGGAAACAAACAAGCGAACGGATTAAAATAGGCCTTTAGTTGTTCCCTTTTTGTTAACTGGAAGTAACACAAAAGAGGTAGAAGTGAGTCAAGGCTGTCTTGATGATCTTGGCTGCCCTCTAGTTGGTCTCCAGCAGTTAACATGCTCATGGTTCCTTTGATTTATTTATCAAAAATATTTCACCAGGAAGCCTGCCCAAAACAGACCATCTCATTTACCCCCCTCTCTCCGGGAAGTCCCAGATTTCAAGGCAACAAAAGTGTCTGCTAGACATCCCCTTTCTCCTTTGATGTTTATTTTAGTAGCCCACCCCTGCTGTTCCCGGCTCTTTAGTGTCCAGCCAGGTACAACAAGCTCTCCCCGGTCTTAAGTCCGCCTCCAATTTTGACCCGGTCATGAGGACAGCTTACTACCTTCTCGTAGTCCCCTCACGGTTCAAGAAAGCAGCCCAAGGGGGGTAACTAACAAAGGTTAACTCGGAGCGCAGAGAAAGCAGGAGAGAGTGGGCAGTCCAGAGCGATCTCTCAAGCCCCAGTGGTAGGGTAGTGGGAGTGTTAATGTTGCTGGTGGAGTGTGTGTGTGTGTTTCCTTTCACTGGCTGCCAATCCATCAAGACTCAGGCTACCGCTGTGAGGCCCGTCATCCAGCACAGAAAAGAACAAGAGCTGGCTACAGAGCCCCCTGCTCTACAACCATCACTCATCCACATCATGCTGAACTCTCGGTGACCTTTTCCCTCACGTTCCTCAAGAACGACTTACCAGCCTTAAGCGCCGGTTTCCAGCCGCAAGGTGTCCCGGCGGGTCTCCATTTGGCACCGAGGTGTCTTTAGTGACTTGTTGTTTAATTTTTCATGTTGCTATTTTAGTAAAACAGACACTAATTTGGGAAAGACAAAGACAGGAAAACAGGAATGAAGGAAGGAGAGACAGAAGGACAGACAGGGAGAAAGGGAGGGAGGAATGTGGGGTTGAGGGAAGGAAGGATGAAGAGATGGAGGTAGAGACAGAAGGAAGGAAGGAAGGGAGGACTAATGGATGGATGGACAGATGGAAGGAAGTAGGGAGCTAGTAAAGGAAGGAAGGACAGAGGGTGGGAGGGAAGGTAGGATAGATGGAGGTAGGGAACAAAGGAATGAGGTAGGGAAGGAAGGAAGGCTAGATAGTAAAAGAGGAAGGTAAGGAAGAAAGGAGACAGAGAATGGGAGGGAAGGTAGGGTGGATGGATGGACAAATGGAGGGAGGTAGGGAACTAAGGAATGAGGTAGGGAGGGAAGAAATGCTAAAGACAGACAGACAGAAGGAGATAGGAAAGAAGGATGGATAGATGGACAGACAGACAGAGGGAAAGATAGATGGAGGTAGAGACAGGAGGAAAGAAGGACAGACAAATTGATAGATAGAGGAAGAGAGTGATGTAGGGAAAGAAGGACTAATGGATGGACTGACAGGAGGTAGGGTAGGAATGAAAGAAGAAAGGAAGGATTGATGGATGGATGGACAGACAGAAAGAGCAAAAGAAGTGAAGGAAGGAAGAAAGGAGAGGGTGGGATAGACAGAGGTAAGAAACAAAGGAATGAGGGAGGGAAGTAAGTAAGGAAGGAATTAGGTACGGAAGAAAGACAGGAGGTAGGGAAGGATGGAAGAAGTATGGATGGATGGAAAGATGGACAGAGGGTGGGAAGGAAGGTGGGATAGACAGAGGTAGGGAGGTAGGGAACAAAGTAATGAGAAAGGAATAACGAATGGAAGGAATGAGGACATGGACATAAGGAAGGAAAGAAGAAAGGAAGGATGGAGGAAGGACGGACAAATGGACAGACAGATGGAAAGAGGGAGGTGGGGAAGGAAGGAAGGCAACAGAGGGTGGGAGAGAAGGTAGGATGAACGGAGGGAGGCAGTAAGGTATGGAACAAAGGAATGAGGTAGGGAAAGAAAGAAGGCTAGAGTGAGGGAAGGAAGTATTGAAGGAAGTATTGAAAGAAGCAAGGAAAGAAGAATGGAGGAAGGACGAATGGATGGACAGACGGACAGACAGACAGATGGAGGAAGAGAGGGAGGTAGTGAAGGAAGAAAGGAAAGAAAGAAGGAAGGACTGATGGATGGACGGACAGATGGAGGGAGCTAGTTAAAGAAGGAAAGACGGAAGGTAGGATGGACAGAGGGAAGTGGGAACAAAAAAATGAGGTAGGAAAGGAAGCAAGGCTAGTGTGAGGGAGGGAAGTATTGAAGAAAGGAATGAGGTAGAAAAGAAAGACAGGAGGAAGGATGGATGGACAGAAGAGAGGAAGGAAAAAATGAGATGGGGAGAAGGGAAGGTAGGATAGACCGAGGGAGGGAAGTAGGGAAGAAAGAAATGAGGTACGGAAGGAGGACTGGAGGAAGGAAAGGAATGAAAGAAGAAAGGAAGGATGGACGGATGGAAAAAGGGAGGTAGGGAAGGTAGGATGAACGGAGGAAGGAAGGGAGGTAGGGAACAAAGGCATGAGGTAGGGAGAGAAGGAAGGCTATAGTGAGGGAAGGAAGGAATGAGGTTCGGAAGGAAGTCAGGAGGTAGGGAAGGGAGGAAGGAGGGATGGACGGACAGACAGACGGAAGGAGGAAGCGAGGGAGGTAGTGAAGGAAGAAAGGAAGGTAGGTAGGATGGACAGAGGAAAGTAGGGAACAAAAGAATGAGGTAGGAAAGGAAGCAAGGCTAGAGTGAGGGAGGGAAGTAGGGAAGGAAGGAATGATGTAGAGAAGGAAGACAGGAGGAAGGATGGATGGACAGACAGATGGAAAGAGTGAGGGAAGGAAGAGAGGAAGGAAGGAATGAGACAGAGGGTGGAAGGGAAGGTAGGATATACAGAAGGAGGGAAGTAGGAAAGGAAGGAGGACGGATGGACAAACAGACAAGAAAGAGAGAGGGAGGTAGAGACAGAGGGAAAGAAGGACAGACTGATGGATAGACGGACAGACGAAAGGAGGGAGGGAGCTAGTGAAGGAAGGAAGGAAGGAAGGAAGGAAGGAAGGAAGGCTGGAAGAAAGGAGGATGGGAGGGAAGGTAGGATAGATGGAGGGAGGTAGGGAAGGAAAGAAGGCAAGAGTGAGGGAGGGAAGTAGTGAAGGAAAAAGGACGGACAGATGGACATACAGACAGAAGGAGGTAGGAAAGGAGGACAGATAGACCGACAGACGGAGAAAAAGATAGAGAGAAGTAGAGATAGAAAGAAAGAGCTAGTAAAAAAAGGAAGGAGGAAAGGAAGACAGGAAGGAAGTAGGCAGGGAGGGAGCTAGTAAAGCAAGGAAGGAGACTCATCCAAATTATTGGGCAGGAAGATAGGAAACAAAGGAATGAGGTAGGAAAGGAAGGAAAGCTAGAATGAGGGAGGGAAGTAGGGAAGGAAGGAATAAGGTATGGAAAAAAGCCAGGAGGTAGGGAAGGAACGAAGGATAGAGGAAGGAGGAAGGAGGACGGACAGAGAGACAGACAGAAGGAGCTAGGGAAATAGGATGGATAGACAGGAAGGAAAGAAGGACTGATGGACGGAAGGAAGGAGATCCACAGGTAGGGAGGGAAGGAAGGAAGGATGGATGAATGGATGGAAAGTGGAAGGTAGGGTAAGAAAGTAAGGAAAGGACAGACAGATGGACGGAGAGACAGAGGGAGGGACGAAGTGAAAGAAGGAGGACAGACGAAGCTAATAAAAAAAGGAGGGAAACAGAGGGTGGCAGGGAAGTAGGGAAGGAAGGAATGAAGTACGGAAGGAAGACAGGAGGAAGGATGGATGGACGGACGAATGGATGGAAAGAGGGAAGTATGAAAGGATGGAAGGACAAACAACCCAAAGATACCATCAAAGGTACAACAGTGGTGTGTGCCTTTTTCTGAGCAATCTGTATCTAACGGTCAGACAGACGGTATGTCTGGCTAGTAGAAAGACAACATCAAACATCAAAGACAACCCCAGGACAACATCAGGAGCACGTTCAGATGTTCTAGACCGAGAACCGAACAAAAAAGCGACCCGTACGACAATTTTTTTAGTCGACCACGTTGATTTCTGATGAATTCAATTACATCAGGTTAAAGCACACATGTCCGTGCTTATCGCTTTATCCCCCTGCACCTCTCCCTAATCCGAACTTACTTTCCCACCCCACTTTGCTGTTTGTCAATGACCAAATCTCATTGTCGGCTGAAACTCGCCCGTTATGAAATCCGCCGGCTCCAAAACCAATCTGACATCGTCGGAGGCGAATCGCGTTACGGTGATGAAGGCCCGGAGGACAGTGTCTGCCCCTTTATGACTGCCCACCCGCCCCGGCAATATCGGGTCCGGCCCGGCGAAACGCACCGAGAGCCATAAACCGAGCCTGACCGGCGGCGCCGCCTAATCGCATGAACCCTCGAACGGGGGCGCAATATCGTCCGAATTCTATTTGTATCGGTGCGAGCGAGTGACCTACGGATGACTCACTTTGAAGTTTAACCCAGGAGCCGAGGCGGAGGGAGGGATGAGAGGCAGAACGGGCGTGGAAGGGGAAGGGGGGGTTGTTTTTCAACTTTAAGATGGATGTGCCAGTATCCAGTGTGATTAGAGAAATGGATAACTCACTAACATCTGTGCAAACTACAATAAAGAGGGATTTAGTGTTGCCCTGAGGAAGGCATGGAGAGGCTGTCTGTCCATTAAACGCTTTATTACAGAGCCAGCAGCTCTGTTCTAACTCACTTATTTTTGCCTGCGCCGTGGCTCGGCCTCTGTGACTGCCTGTCATCCTGAGCAGACGACGCTCCAGGCGCTCCTCTCCCTCGCTCTTCCTTTTTTCTTCGTTCTCTTTTTCAGGCATGGATTCCTACCCTTCTCCGTCTTTCTGCTTCTTTCCTACCTCTCGTCTGCCTTGCTTCTTGTGCTTGTTGTGGTTCTACTAATTCATCCAGTCCTAATTTCTTGTACCTTACCTTCCTCCCTTTCCTATTTCGATTTAGTTCTGCCTCTCTCGCTCTATTTTTTTTTGGCTCCTTTGCCCATAAGTGCACGAGGTAGATGGCGATCAAATGACTCACCGAGCAGCTGGAGTGGCCAACCCCGGTGAGGGCTTAACTATGGAAAGTGAGCATGATCATGTCACACTGGTCGCAGTACTCGTTGGCTCAAGCCGTGACAGCAGGAGCAAAAAGGAGGGGCTTTTTTTCTTTTTTTTTTCTCTTCCTTTTTTTGTATTTCTTAAAGAGACAGTGACATAGAGGGACCAGGCTCGATCTGGACAGTACGGCGGCTAATATCCGATCTCGACGGTGCAGGACAGATGGCCTGCACTGTCTGGCCTGGGATGGTCATCGGGGATCACAACTGCTTGCATATAGGTATGTTTTGGAAAGGGTTCAAACACTTTGGCAAGATTTTGGATTCAGCAGTCGCCCGAAAAACTTCAGTACCCACAGCCGGAAATGGCTATTAAATTATATTGGGAAGGAAATAAATGGTATTCGAATGCTGACTGGAACTGGACAAACACTATACAAGTGACCCAAACGTAAAAGATCAACAATGTCATTGTTACACCGAAGGTCCTACCTTTTGTCCCTTTGGGGATTCCAATCAATGTAATCAATGTAAAAGTGTGCTTCTCTACACACGTGATCATCTCTCTGTAGTCTGTGCTGCGCCTTAAAAGGACAAGCCAGTAAAGTATAACTCCCAATCTATTCTGTGGACAAGAATAGTTGTCCACATTGATTTTTGAAAAACGAGGTCCAGATCAAGCCATGTGATATCTTAGGGGTCAAGCCATGGCAACAAAAAAATTGTAATAAATAAATAAAAATAAGGATCAAGTCATGCCGCGTAAGGATCACACCGTGCCATTGGAAAAATAAATAAATAAATAAATAAATAAATAAATAAATAAATAAATAAATAAATAAATAAATAAATAAATAAATAAATAAATAAATAAAATATAATAAATATAATAAATAAAAAGAATGAAGCCATGCAATTGCTTAAGGATTATGGAATGTCATTTAAAAATTAAAATTAATAATAATAATAATAATAATAATAATAATAATAATAAATAAACTAATAATAATAACAATAATAAAATAATATTAATAAAAAATATAATAATAATAATAATAATAAACAATAATTAATAAAATAATAATAATAATAATAATAATAATAAATGAGAATCAAGTCATGCCATCTGTTAAGGATCAAGCAATGTCAATAAAAAAGAAAATAAAATGTAATAAAAAAAACTGGAAATAAATAAAAAATGAGATAAATATAATAAATAACAATCAAGTCAAGCCAGAATTAATTAAGAATTAATCTATGTAATTATTTGAAATTAATCTATGCGATTAAAATTTATTTGGAGCAAGCATCCAGTTAACGTTCATATACAGTTGGAACATTTTTACTTACTGGGACCCGTTACATCTAGCAGGAGCTGCACTGTTGTCATGGCAGTCTAGACTTGCAGGCCTCAGCCTCAGGTGGGTAAACAGGTTCTCGTCAGGACCACTTTGGGGCAAAAAAAACTAAGATGTAAATGTTAAATTAAGAGTAAAGTTAAGTTAGTTAAGTCAGTAAAGTTAATATAAACTAACTGTAAAGGCAACGTCTAAAGCAGTCTACTACTGCTGAGAGCCAGACTATGGGGGTTTCACATTGTTACTGCAGCAGTGACTCTTACTGTCTGGTTAAGGCACTAGCATGCGTGGCAAATTAATTCTTGAGTTTATACGGCAATTCAGTTAGCAATCGCTTAGTCAAAATGTCCACATGTCGAAGTGTAAGGCAGCTAAACACACGACTCAGGTCACCCATGAAGTAAAAAATCTGAATTGAGCCACGTCCACCTGCAGTGTGAACATTTCATCGCTGTGCGCCAAACCCTGAGGGTTTATTTAACCCTGCTGTTTTTTTTACCGCGTTTGCAATACCGTCCATGCGACGTGTGTAAATCCCGCCCGTTTCCTATAGATCCGAAGCGTCTTAAAAAACGTTGTTGATGGGTTTTCTACTTGAAACAGGCAGGACTATAAGAGGTAATGTACTGTCAAAGCATGACAAACACAAGAGCCTCCCTCATTAAATGTCCCCACATGCCATTTCAAATCTCCACCGTGTGTGTGTGTGTGTGTGTGTGTGCGCGAAGTCAGCGTCGTCTGAGAGGAATTGATGCCCCGTGTTTGGCTAATTAAGACGGCAGTAGACGTTTCCGAGCGGCGAGATGGCGGAGAGGTGCTAATTCATAATTGACGTAATGGATGGAGTCTGTCTGTTAGCTTTTTAAACGCCGGCGATTTTGCCGTGATTAGCTGACACCTACCTTTGTGTGAATAATGAAAATATGCGCCGCATTCTCCGCTTTAATGAATCCCGGGCCAATCTCAGGCCCAGGGTTTTTTTGTTTTTTTTTAAGACAGCCATCCCTCTCTCTCTCTCTGCCACGTTCCTCTGTGCTTCCAGCAATGGCTGTCATCAGAGGAACGGGCCTTGTTTGACATGGACACTTTGTTAAATAAAATCTTATTATATTCTCCTCGGGTACTACCCCACCCTCAAGACGGAGGAAGACGAACCGCGCATTCTTTAAGGCTTTGCAGCCGGTATGAGCTGGCACGGCTATCAGAAACCTAGAGACGCCAGGTGAGGATCAAGCACGCCATTAAAACAAAATAGATATTATGAATAAATAAAAATAAGGATCAAGTCGTACTATTTATTAAGGATTAAGCTATGTGATGAAATTAAAATAAAAAAAATAAAACAAGCTGTGTCATATAAAAAAATTAAATTAAAATTTTAAAAGAAAAATTTAAAAATTAATAGATAAATACATAAATAATAATGATAATAATAGTAACAATTAATAATAATAATAATATTAATAATAAATAAGAATCAAGCCATACTGGATCAAGCTATGTCATAAAAAAATATAATAAAAAAATATATATATACACTGATAAATACATAAATAATAATGATAATAATAGTAACAATTAATAATAATAATAATATTAATAATAAATAGGAATCAAGCCATACTGGATCAAGCTATGTCATAAAAAAATATAATAAAAAAAAATATATATAATATAATATAAAAAAAAAAAATATATATATATATATATATATATATATATATAAAATATATATAAAATAGTATATATATATATATATATATATATATATATATATATATATATAATAAATAAGGATCAAGTCATCAATGTTATAAAAAATTAAAAAAAAAAGGCAAAAAACAAAATGGATTAAAATAAAAAAATATATATATATAAAAAAAAAAAATACATAAAAACGATCAAGCCATGCCATCTCAAGGATATGGCTATGTCAAATAATAATAATAATAATAATATTAATAATAATAATAATAATATTAATAATAATAATAATAATAAATAAATACAAAAAATAAAAGAATAAAATGAAAAATAGATAGATAAAACAATAAGACTCACGTCAAGCCATCTCATATTAATTTATTTACATATAAGTATCCAGCCAGGTAATAGCCAGGTAATAAAAAAAAATTTAAAAATCAAAAGAGAAACATTAAAAATACACTGATCAGTCATAACATTAAAACCACCTCCTTGTTTCTACACTCACTGTCAATTTTATCAGCTCCACTTACCATATAGAAGCACTTTGTAGTTCTACAATTACTGACTGTAGTCCATCTGTTTCTTTACATACTTTTTTAGCCTAGTTTCACCCTGTTTATTAATGGTCAGGACTACTACAGAGCAGGTATTATTTAGAAGGTGGATCATTCTCAGCACTGCAGTGACACTGACATGGTGGTGGTGTGTTAGTGTGTGTTGTGCTGGTATGAGTAGATCAGACAGCAGCACTGCTGGAGTTTTTAAATACAGTGTCCACTCAATGTCCACTCTATTAGACACTCCTGCCTAGTTGGTCCACCTTGTAGATGTAAAGTCAGAGACAATCGCTCATCTATTGATGCTGTTTGAGTCGGTCATCTTCTAGACTTTCATCAGTGGTCACAGGACGCTGCCCACGGGGGGCTGTTGGCTGGATATTTTTGGTTGGTGGACTATTCTCAGTCCTGCAGTGACAGTGAGGTGTTTAAAAACTCATTCAGCATTTCTGTGTCTGATCCACTCATACCAGCACAACGCACACTAACACACCACCACCATGTCAGTGTCACTGCAATGCTGAGAATGATCCACCACCTAAATAATACCTGCTCTGTAGTGGTCCTGTAGGGGTCCTGACCATTGAAGAACAGCATGAAAGGGGGCTAACAAAGCATGCAGAGAAACAGATGGACTACAGTCAGTAATTGTAGAACTACAAAGTGCTTATATATGGTAAGTTGAGCTGATAAAATGGACAGTGTAGAAACAAGGAGGTGGTTTTAATGTTATGGCTGATACCGATTATATTATATTAATTAATAAGAATCAAACCATGCTGGATCAAGCTATGTCAAGCTATAATTAAAAAAAAAAAAAAAAAAAAAAAAAAAAAAAAATTGACTTAAAAAAATAGCATCAAGTTGTACCATCTATTAAGGATTAAAAATAAAATTAAAATAATAAAACAAAATTAAATAAAATTAAAAAATTAAAAGAAAAATATAAAAATAAATAAATAAATAGACAGATAAAACAATATGGATCAAGTCATGTCATAAAATCTTATTATACTCTTCTTGAGTACTACCCCACCCACAAGACGGAGAAAGACAAATAGCGCGCTCTCTACGGCTTTGCAGCCAGTACGAACTGGCAAGGCTATCAGAAACTTAGCCATGAGCCAGCGTGTGTGTGGGACTGTTTATGTGTTCTGTGTTGGCCAGCAATCTGGCGTCGTTATACGTATCTGTACTTAGCCGATCTTCAAAGCACAGCATGCGCGTTCACTCCAGTTGGGTTCGACGCCCACCGTAAACAATAATTACAATCAGCAATGTGGGTGAGAGGCTCCGAGTGTTTTTATTAAGGTGTGCTGGAAAGCCATACTATTCATCTTAAAACCAGGCGTCCACTGTGTAATCGCGGCTGCTAGCGTAAACCCGGACGCACCAGATTTGTGAAACAAAGGTTTTATGCTTATCATAAACACAGACATATGTCTGTGATTCACCGACCATCGATGCTCGAGGGTACGACGTTTAAAGATTGAGGTTGAGTATTTCTTAAGATGTTCCTCCTCTCTTCTGGCGTCTTGGTAGCCAAGTCAGGCCTAAACAGACAGCTAAAGTAGCACCCTGGCGGTGTAAACAAAGAGTGATTACACCCATTGGATTGTGGTGTCTGCCTGGGCCCTCTGCTACAAGAGTTTTGTTAGGACTGGAGTAGAAATAAAGCCCTGACCCGTCGATGCATGGACTCCACTAGACCCCCGAAGGTGTGGTGTAGTATCTGGCACCAAGATGTTACCAGCAGGTCCTTTAACTTATCTAAGTTGTGACGTGGGGCCTCCATGGATCGGACTTGTTTGTCCAGCACATCCCACAGATGCTCGAATGGATCAAGATCTGGGAAATTTAGAGGCCAAGTCAACACCTCAAACTCTTTCGCTGCTGAAAGAGGCCACAGCCATGACAGGGTGTACATGGTCTGCCACAATGCTTAGGTAGGTGGTACGTGTCAAGAGTGCTTTGGGCAATGTTCTGCTGGGAAACCTTGGGTCCTGCCATCCATGTGGATGTTACTTTGACACTGTAGCATTGCTGCAGACCATGTACCATGTACAGTATATGTTGTGATGACAGCCTTGATTAGCAGAAATCTTGATGACAGACTCCTGGATTACAAAAGTATATAATGAGTGAGGGATGTATTGAAAATAATAATAATAATAATAATAATAATATAATAATAAAAATAATAATAATAATAATAATTGTTGTATATAATAAATATTGCTGTAAAAAAGTTTCTTCATTAGCATTATTTTATTATTTATTTTGGGTTTTTTTCTTTTCATTTTATTAAAAAGTTATAATAATAATAATAAATATTGCTGTAAATAATGAATATTGCTCTAAAATAAGCTTATTTTTATTTTATTATTTCATTTTTATTTATATATTTATTATTTTATTTATGTTTTGTTTATTTTATTTATTATTTAATAGCAATAATAATAATAATAATTATTATTATTATTCTTATTGCTGTGAATAATAAATATTGCTGTAAAATAAGTTTGTTTTTTAATTTAATTTTTTTATTTTGATTTATTTTTCCTTTTTTATTATTTAATAATAATAATAACAATAATAATAATTATTAATAATATTAATAATAAATATTGCTGTAAAATAAGTTAATTTTTATTTAATTATTTTATTTTTATTTTTTTATTTATTATTTTATTAATGTTATTTAATAGCAATACTAATATTAATAATAAAATATTGCTGCAAATATTATATATATATATAATATATATACATAATATAATTATTATTAATATTGCTGTGAATAATAAATATTGCTGTAAATATTTTTTTATTTTATTATTTTTATCTTGATTTATTTTTATTTTTATTTTTTTATTATTTAATAATAATAACAATAATAATAAATATTGCTGTAAAATAAGTTTATTTTTATTTAAGTATTTTATTTTTATTTTTTTATTCATTATTTTATAATTGTTATTTAATAGCAATAATAATAATAATAACAATAATAATAAAATATTGCTGTAAAATAAGTTTAATTAAATTTTTTTATCTTTATTCATTTAAAATTTATCTTTCTTTTTATTTTATTTTTTATTTCATTTTTTATTTATTTATTTATTTATTTATTTGCACTTGACATGACCCACAGACAGCGAGCGTACTCTCAACAGTCTGGATTTGCTGAAACTCAATAAGGATTGATTTTTACTTCAAATGAATTATCAGTAAAAGAGCGCTACTTCTACGTTTCTGTTTTTCATAGCAAACACATAAATGTAACATCCAAAAATGCTCCCTCCACCCCCCAACACCCCCCCTAAACACAAAGACACGTTCCCTGATCTCCTCTGCAGCAGTGATGAGATGCATTTATTTCACTCCCCTGTGCTAATGTTTACACCGCCTCAGTGCCAACGGGCAGGCGATTAAAGGGAGCGCCGGAGAGTAGTAGTGACGCCCTTTCCCATCCCCCCATTACATACACCCCCCCCCCCACACACACAACTCTTCTCTTCCCTGCTAATGACACGTCACACGCGTGTGCCTCCCTTGCTTTGACAGACACGATGTCAATCATCACCACGGAAACAGACCCCATGATGTCACCCAGCTGGCCCCGCTCGACAGCTGATGGGCATCGGAGACGGCGCTCGCTCCTCTGCTGCGCTCTGATTGGCCCAATTACTCTGCTGCAGTACTAATAACCCACCGTTCCAAATGGCCGTAATCCCCTTCATGCCTCTCATATGACTGCGTTCATTTCAGTAATAAATCTTTATATGGTGCAGCTTTGCTTTTTGCTTTGGGTTCATTCTTTTGTCCTTTAGCAAGCAGATGTGCAGATCAGAACGGCGATGTGTGTTTCTTCTTTTAATTTCATATTTTTGTATCTATTTTTATTATTATTTGTTCATTACGACGACTAGATACAGGCTGAACATTTACAGATGTGCTCAAATCGCTAGCCCAGGACATACAGATGTGCCTGGGCTATAAATATTTTATCCACTGTTGCCCGGAGGACTAATTGTGCTTTGTTTTTGCGGTTGCTTATTGGCTCCCTCTGTTGCTACTAAACAAAATGTTTCATTAAATATTAACACTGCCTTGAAACAAAGTATCCAACCCTGTAAGCTACACTGTACGGCCAACAGCATGCGGACCCTCGGTATATAAACACATCTCTTCATTACGGCACCTATGTTGGGGAAGGGGCAGGGGGGGGGTGTCATATATGGTAGCGAACATGAAGTGAACATTTTATCCTCAGACTTGATGTGTTGATGTGTGAAGCAGGCTAGACGACTGGGTCAGAGCATCTCCAAAACTGCAGGTCTTGTGGGAAGTTCCCGGCCTGCAGTGGTCAGTATGTATCAAAAGTAATCCAAGGAAGGAACTGTGGTAAACCGGCAACAGGGTAATGGGCGGATCGAAGGCTGGCACGTGTGGTCCGATCCAACAGATGAGCTACTGTAGCTCAAATTGCTGAAGAAGTTAATGCTGGTTACCGCAGGTCCTTTATTCCCACAGCCATCAGAGCTTACAACAGTAATAATATATAATAATATCACTCATACCTAATCTTTCATGTTCATGGTGTATAAACAAGTGAACTATTATATGTATAACTATTAAATATATATATATAGTGGAAAAGATGTTAATCTGTTTCAGAAGGGTCAAATTATTGGCATGCATCAAGCAGAGAAAACATCTAAGGAGAAGCTGAAACTACTAAAATCGGGATAAGAACTGTCCGACGCATTATTAAAAAGTGGAAGGACAGTGGGGAAACATCATCTTCGAGGAAGGAATGTGGTCGGAAAAAAATCTTGATCGGCGATCACTTAAACGTTTGGTGAAATCAAATGGTAGAAAAACTCCAGTAGAACTCAGGGATGTTTAATAGTGAAAGTAAGAGCATTTCCACACGCACAATGCGAAGGGAACTCAAGGGATTGGGACTAAACAGCTGTGTAGCCTTAAGAAAACCACTCGTCAGTGAGGCTAACCGGTAAAAATGGCTTCAATTTGCTAGGGAGCATAAAGATTGGACTCTGAAGCAATGGAAGAAGGTCATGTTGTCTGATGAGTCCAGATTAACCCTGTTCCAGAGCGATGGGCGCATCAGGGTAAGAAGAGAGGCGGCTGAAGTGATGCACCCATCATGCCTAGTGCCTACCGTACAACCCTGTGGGGGCAGTGCTGTGATCTGGGGTTGCTGCAGTCAGTCAGGTCTAGGTTCAGCGACGTCATGCGCCCAAAGAATGAGGTCAGCTGACTACCTGAATATACTGAACGACCAGGTTATTCCATGGATGGATTTTTTCTTCCCTGTTGGCACGGGCACATTCCAAGATGACAATGCCAGGATTCATCTGGCTCAAATTGTGAAAGAGTGGTTCAGGGAGCATGAGACATCATTTTCACACATGGATTGGTCACCACAGAGTCCAGACCTGAACCCCATTGAGAATCTTTGGGATGTGCTAAAGAAGACAGTGGTCCAAATCTCCCATCATCAATACAAGATCTTGGGGAAAAATTAATGCGGCACACCTACCCCCTAATATTCAGACATACTCCAAATGCCGCACAATACGCTCAAAAGTTAGTGTATAATTAATAACATATTGTTTACCACGCCTGACGCCGAGCTAGCACACAAACCGAAGATGTTTATCAGTCTCTGACAGTTCAGATCAGAACGCCACGCCTGTTTCTCGATGGCTATTAGACCCGAGCGTTCTTCTGTGACTAATTGTAGCGGAGTTCTCATGTCCCTACAGGGCCTGCAGTATCGCTCAGTAACACAGAGACCCCTCAGCCCCTGTCTGCAGCCCTCAACATCACTCCTGTCATCGGCCTGACATCCCCGATTCACTCGTTTAACAGCGGTGTCACGATCCCTCCCGCTCACCAACAGGCTGGGAAAATTCGGACGGAGGAGGAATCGGCTCTGCAGTTTTCGGGTTTCTCGTCATCCGGCCAGATGTTTTCGCTCGAGCCGAGCGCGCGAAGCATCTGCTTAAGGCGACGCGAACATCCAGGTGCGTACAAAAGACGGGCGCGAGCTAGGAAGAAAAGATTAATTAGCTAACAGTTTGAATTAATGTCCATTGATAGACCTTTAATTAAGGTGTAATTAATTATCATTACAACCCTGCGTAATTATGTGCCATTAAGTAAAACCAACCAAAATAATTGAATTACTCTAAGGTGATTCCGAAGCACTCGAGTTATTTGGTGTGCAAGTAACGTCGCCTGGTTAATCTTTATGCATCTTCTCTGTACCAGTATAAACAGGGCTAGTTTGACTGTGCACATTCAAAATAATACTGTGTCTGTAGGTGCATTCACATGAGAAGCAGCAAAACTGCTTTTGCACTGGCTGGGCCGTTGTTTCCTATGGAATGTGGTGGTCACCTGACTAAACTTCGACCCAGTTTGGCGCTGAACTTTTCAAAGCGCCTCCAATGAGACGAACTGTTTAACTGTTTGACTAACTTTAATCTAATTAATTTCCAGTAGTAAGGGTGTGGCATATACACCGATCAGCCATAACATTAAAACCACCTCCTTGTTTCTACACTCACTGTCCATTTTAACAGCTCCACTTACCATATAGAAGTACTTTGTAGGTCTACAATTACTGACTGTTCTTCTTCTTCAATGGTCCTGACCATTGAAGAACAGAGTGAAAGCAGGCTAAAACAGTATGCAGAGAAACAGATGGACTACAGTCAGTAATTGTAGAACTACAAAGTGCTTCTATATGGTAAGTGGAGCTGATTAAATGGAGAGTGTGTAGAAACAAGGAGGTGATCTCAATCCATTCGAGCATCTGTAGGATGTGCTAGACAAACAAGTCCGATCCATGGAGGCCCCACGTCACAACTTACAGGAGTTAAAGGATCTGCTGCTGACACCTTGGTGCCAGATACCACAGCACACCTTCAGGGGTCTAGTGGAGTCAACACAAAGAGGGACCAACACAATATTAGGAAGGTGGTCATAATGTTATTCCTGATGGGTGTATAAACCCAGTGTGTGGTTACATGGCAACCACACAGACAGCGCTGTCGAAATCTCCCAGTTTTCCACTCGGCTGGTACTGAGACTGATTAGAGCCGTGCGAGTTGTATCCTTGGGTCTCTGTCTTTTACGCTCCTGCTGTTTTGTTTAAGACGGAAATCCCCACAAGACCCCGGAAGACTGACGGCTCTTCAGCAAAGTTCACACTGCCTGCGTCGCCGGAAGCGCCGCGCCCGCCCGGAACTGTCAAAACGACAAACAGTACATCTGGGTGGCGAGCCAAGCCCGGATGGCGCAGCCCATGTCACTCCGAACGGACGGCATATTGCGCGTCCGCCTGATAAGGCCACTCAGGTCGCTCTGACCTGACGTAAGCACACAAAGATGGCCGAATACCCTGCTGCATACCCCCCATTCGCCCAACCACACTACTACAACTATCTACAACTGATTAGTTCAAAGACATCTGGACGAGGAGGTACTACTACCTCCTACTTTTGCGATTATTATTTTTATTATTAATTTTATAAACGTTTATTATTATATTATAATATTATAGTATTTGATTTTTTATTTTACGTTTATTATTTAAAATGATTATTATTATTATTACTACATTTATAAACATGTATTTAAATGTATCTACTATATAATATTATATATAATATATGAATGTATTTATAATTAATTCATAATAAATAAATGTATTTAAAATAAATGTATTTATTTACATTTATTTTGCATTTATTATTTCAAATGATTATTTTAATTTTTTATTATTTTATTTATTTTTACTTATTTTACTTATTTATCTTTATTGTTATTATTATTATTGTTGTTGTTGTTGTTGTTGTTATTGTTATTATTATTAATTATTATTATTATTATTATTATTTATTATTATTGTTATTGTTGTTATTATTATTATTTATTTTATTTAGGTAACTAATAGTCTTAGTGTCAATAATTGGCCATGTCTGAGGGAGGAACTGTCAAAACGACAAACGGTACATCTGGATGGCGAGCCAAGCCCGGATGGCGCAGCCCATCACTGCGAACGGACGACATCTTGTGCGTTCGCCTGATAAATACATATAAATGTATTTATAATGAATTCATAATAAATAAATGTATTTAAAATAAAATTATTTATTTACATTTATTTTGCATTATGGATTTATTATTATTATTTTCAATGATTATTTTTATTTTTTATTATTTTATTTATTTTTACTTATTTTACTTATTTTACTTTATTATTATTATTATTATTATTAATTATTATTATTATTGATTATTAATTATTGTTATTGTTATTATTATTATTATTATTATTATTATTAATTATTATTATTATTATTATTATTATTAATTTTATTTTATTTAGTTAACTAAGTGTCTTAGTGTCAATAATTGGCCATGTCTGAGGGAGGAACTGTCAAAACGACAAACAGTACATCTGATAAGGCCACTCACTGCTCGCTCTGACCTGACCTGACATAAGCACACAAAGATCCCTGAATACCCTGCTACATACCCCCCACTCGCCCAACCACACTACTACAACTATCTACAACTGATTCTTCAAAGACATCTGCATGTCCGACATATCACGGAGCACGGGGGATGTCTTTTTCAGCTCGCCCGTCAATCACCTTGTCCTACCCCATTGCATCTCATGCCAGTCACACATCAGCATGGGGACAAAAAAGCAAACAGGAAAGAAAGACACCGGTCCGTCGGTACACAACGCCTCCCGCGAAGCAAGCGCCCTGTAAACGGATTGATCGACGGGTCATGATCGTCCCTCCTCAGCCTGTGACACGCCGAGACGCTCGCGAACCACCTCCTCCTCTTCATCCGGCTTCTCCCTTTCTCATCTTCTCTCGCATCTCTCCCGGTTCCACTCGCACGCTCGCTTTCTCTTTTTTTTCCCCGCGTGCGTGTGTCAAAATGTCAATTTCCCCGCGACAGGATGTGACAAGGCCCGTTGCCCAGGAGGGACGGCTGGGAATAGAGGGCCGCACAAATTGATTTTGATTTTATTCCAAATCATTCCGAGTGTTTAGCTCTAATGGGAGCTGATCAGAGAGCGGTCCGGAGCGCGGCGTGGCGGCTGGAGATTAGTTCTGTCACTCGGGCTATCAGGGCCCGTCAGGCCCACTAGTACTCAGAGCGGCGCTCGATGGCGCGGGCCTATCAAAGATGGTCCTGGACTTTATCTGTGTGACTAATGCGGTAACGGTGTGTCAGAGTGCTCGATGTAAGAGGTGCGGGGTTCCAAACACCAATGGCTAATGATGAGTACATTCACATGTATGTACCATGTATCAACACTGGGCATTAATCCATTGTCTGGCAACAAACCCAAATTAACTCTGCGAATCACTTACTTAGGCCCAATTAAAGTAACCAGTTGGTCCAGTTGAGCCAGTTTTGCTTTTATATGGCTGGAAATTTCTGGTCCTTTTACAGAAATGCTAAAATCACATCTATGTAAAAAATTTTAGTGATTGTAGTACATGTATAAACTGCATTATATAGTAATATATAAATATAATTTGTTTAGTGTTATATAAGTATTTTTTTTTTATTTAAAATGATTTTTATATATTTTTTATATATTTTTTTTATTTTATTATTTTTTAACTTTTTTATTTAATGATTATTATTATTATTACTACTGCTACTATAATTATTTTTTTTATTAATAATTTTATAAACATATTTTAAATGTATATACTGTATTATATCATATATAAATATAATTTCTTTATAATTATATGAATAAATACATGTATTTAAAATGAATTTATTATTATTTTTTTATTATTTTACATTTTTTATTTAAAATGTTTTTTATTTCTTATATATCTTTTTATTTTATTACTTCTTACATTTTGATTTATAATGATTATTATTATTATTAATATTATTATTATTATTATTATTATTATTACTACTGCTACTGCTACTATGATTATTATTTTTATTAATAATTTTATAAACATATTTTAAATGTATATACTGTATTATATAATATATAAATATAATTTCTTTATAATTATATGAATAAATACATGTATTTAAAAAGAATTCATTTATTTAATTTTTTGTATTTTACATTTTTTATTTAAAATGTTTTTTATTTTTTATATATTTTTTTATTTTATTACTTCTTACATTTTGATTTATTATTATTATTATTATTATTATTATTACTATTACTACTAAGATTGTTTTTATTATTAATTTTATAAACGTTTATTATTATAATATATAAATATAATTTCTTTATAATTATATAAATAAATATATGTGTTAAATGTTAAATGTATATTTGATTTTTTTAATTTTACATTTATTCAAAATGATTATTATTATTATTAAATTTATGAACATTTATTTAAATTTATCCACTATATAATATTATATATAATATATAAATGTATTTATTTAAATTAAATGTTTTTATTTACATTTATTATTTAAAATTATTATTATTTTTCTATTTATTTCTTAACTTATTTTACTTTATTATTATTACTTATTTATTTTTTTTTTTTTTTTAGGTAACTAATAGTCTTAGTGTCAATAACTGGCCATGTCTGCGGGAGAAAAGGTCAAATAGGGTTTCTCCTCACTGACGTTAAAAATACGACCTCTTCTTGGTCGGTGTAAAGAATCGTCCAGAATGCTACCAGTCACCATGCTGTCAGTAAATGTACCTCATTTAGAGGTGTAAAGTCTGACCCTGTGGGGGTCCTGACCATTGAAGAACATCATGAAAGGGGGCTAACAAAGCATGCAGAGAAACAGATGGACTACAGTCAGTAATTGTAGAGCTACAAAGTGCTCCTATGTGGCAAGTGGAGCTGATAAAATGGACAGGGAGTGTTGAAACAATGTAATGTACTCTTTGTACAGTAAAGGTGGGACACAATCTGAAAACTGATAGCAACAGGGTTTGAACTCCTGACCTTCTGATTAATAGTCCTGTACGTTAATTGCTAAGCCAACTCTGTAACAAATTAAACATGTTGTGTAGAGAACTTTTAAGTGCTGTTAGTGTTTGTCCATAATTACTAATGGAACCGTCTATTCGAAATCAGCACCTCGGGGAACGACCCGATTTTTAGGATGCTAATATATTTAATGTCTTACAACTTAAACGGTCGAATCCAGTAGCCATCGCAGCAGATGAGTCTTAAGTGACGTCTGGGTTGAATATGTCATTAACGCCGCTTTCACAACGACTATAACGGCAAACATATGTCACCGAGAGCCGGAGGCTTCCGAAAACGCCGCTCGTAAGCTCGCCACTTATAACCGTCTCCGTCAGCCGTCTTCGTCTCCATATGTCGGCACGAAGGAGCCGGAGCTGGATGGCTGCTCGCTTCGTGGTGGGTAGAGAACGCGACGCCGCCGGCAGCGCCGACGTACCGGCTTGTACCAAGGCTTTTCATTCGCAAGTGCTTGATGGGCCTGAACATTTTGAGCCGATCGAACGTGACAGCATCAAAGACCGAGCTGAGGCAGACGAACTTCACTGAAGTCCCACGAGAGACGTCAAGAGTGAGGGGTGGGAAACAGGAGGGGGGGCAGGAAGAGGAAAGGGGTACGATGGAGGTTACTCGGAGATAGCTGACACATGTGCCAGTGTAAATCTACATACACGTGTAGTTCAGTAGTACGTGGAAATTACAGTGGCTGGTGCTTATGCTACAGTACGTGTTCATACTGACACCAGCTAGAATCCGCCACGTACGCACGCTGTAATACGCAACAGGATGTATTACAGTCATTAACAATGACTCACATGCACATTAGCAGGCGGGTACACCCTACTGTAATTGGCACAATGCAGATCTACGGGTATTTACAGCACACAGATCATATAGGTGTATCTTTTACAGTCTGGACAGGTTTCTAGCATGTCTTTGGACTTGTGGAAGGAAACACACACATAACAAACCCTGGTTTCCCAGCTGAGGAATTGAACCAAGGCCCTTCTTGCCACCCTGTGAACCAACATGTCAACCAATATGTCTCAGATGTTCATAATGTTCCTGATGTCTTTGAGAAAATAGAAGAAATTGCTAATTTTGGTGCTAATTCAGGACACTATAGCATGTAACAAGGGCAAAGGAAGACAAGGTCAAGGTGGAAGAAAAACAAGGGGTGTCAATTAACATACTAGACATATTAATATTGTAAAAAAAAAAATTCATTTAATTATTATTATTTTTTTTCATTATTACTATTATTATTATTATTATTATTACTATTATTATTATTGTTGTTTTACCTCATTGTTATTTATTTATTTATTTATTGTAGTTTAGGACACCATAGCATAAATAAATGAATGAATAAATAAATAAATAAATAAATAAATAAATAAATAAAAATAAAATTTGTATTTATTATTATTACTATTATTGTTATTTTATTTTATTATTTTTTTTGTCATTGCTGTTATTGTTGTTATTGTTTTTCTCATGATCATTATTATTATAATTGTTGTTGTTATTATTATTTATTTATTTATTGTAGTTCAGGACACCATAGCATGTAACAAGGGCAAAGGAGGACAAGGTCTAGGTGGAAGAAAAACAAGGGGTGTCAATTGACATACTAGACATATTAATATTGTATAAAAATAAATACATAAATAAATAAATAATATTTGTATTTTACTATTACTATATTATTATTATTATTACTGTTGTTTTTTATTATTGTTATCATTATTATTATTGTTATTATTATTGTTTTTCTTATCATTATAATTATTATTTTTTTATTTATTGTTTTTAGAATTGTTATCATCATTATTGTTATTATTATTATTGTTGTTGTTGTTTGTTATTGTTATCATTATTATTGATATTTTTTAATAAATAAATAAATAAATAGAAATAAATATTTTAATTTATTTATAATAATAATATGATTATTATTATTATTATTATTATTATTAATATTATTATTATTATTAGCATTATCATTATTATTTATTTATTTTGTAATTAATTGATTTATTTATTTGTATTTATTTATTCATTTATTTATTTATTCATTTATTTATTTATTGCATTAATTTGCACCTTTGCTGGTCAATAAATAATATTTGCAAAACTTATCTGACACTTTTCTACCCATTGCTTTTACTCCAGTATGCACCAACATTAGCATGTAAACAAGGCTCGAGTTATGGAAATACAGAAGCAAGAGCTCACCTGTACGTATCTTGTTAACTGCTGTTTTTTACTCTCTAAAACGCCTGGATGAGATCTGAGGTCGGATCCCCATGAGCTCAGCACTTTCTCTCCCCCAGTGAGCCCCGGCGCTGCTTTAAGGTGCCTGCTAATGCTAGGAGGAGACAGGATCTAATAGATTGATACACAGGTTTTGACATGCTATTTGAGCGTGCGGCTGCGCCGTAATTGGCCACGTCATCATGCATTAAATTAACGATATATAGAGGAGTGCCCAGAGACGAGCGTCTTCGGCCGATCCGTCAGCCATCAGGACAAACCACATCTGACGGCTCAGGCTCTCTCGGAGGGGATAGGAGTGGGGAGAGATAGAGGAGGAAGGCAGGTTTTAGGATTCAGCATCACTTTGTTGAGCAGGATCGCTGCTCTCCGTGGCTTATTTCAGTCTTTCATTACAGTCTCTTGATGTCTGTGATCTGACCAGGTTTATGTCTGATCTTACTGTCTGTGTTTACTTATTTATCCGCTTGCATAGGCGCCTTTTGCACTGTGAACGTCCATCATAAAAACGTTGACCTGCTTATTATACTTGGCTGACCAGTAACCCAAATACTATTCTGTGCTGACCTCTAAAGGTGCGGTGCGATGTACATGTTAAGCATTTAGCAGACGCTTTTATCCAATATACTGTGACAGTATAATGTCTAAGCAATTAAGGGTTGAGTCTTAATTAAGGGCCCAACAGTGGCAACCTGACAGAGGTAAGGCTTGAACCAGCCACCTATTTGATTACAAGTCCAGTAACCCAGCCAGAGAATCGAACCAAGGCCCTTCTTGCTGCCCTGTGAACCAACATGTTAATCATCATGTCTCAGATTTCCTAATGTGCTAAATGCTAATTTTGGTGCTAGCTCAGGACAACATAGCATGTAACCAGGCAGGACAAGGTCTAGGTGGGTGAAAAACAAGGGGTTGTCAATTGACATACTAGACATATTAAATGAATGAATGAATGAATGAATGAATATTATTATTATTATTATTATTATTATTGTTTTTATTTTATTTGAGAAAAACAAATATTTGCATTCATTTATAATAATAATAATAATTATTATTATTATTGTTATTATTATTATTATTTTATTATCAAATAAATAAATAAATAATATTTGTATTAATTTATTGTTATTATTATTATTATTATTATTGTTCTTTTATTGTTGTTTTTATTATTATTATTAGTTATTATTTTGTTTTTAAATAAATAAATAATATTTGTATTCATTTATTATTATTATTGCTTATATTGTTTTTATTGTTGTTTTTCTGTTGTGTTTTATTATTTTTATTGTTATTATTAATTCATTTTCATTATTTATTAATTACTTAATTTATTTATTCTGTTCTGTATTTAACATTGGATCTGCATTAGCATAGATTAGTATTAATGTTTACACTTTCCATGTTCTTGTTATTGTGTTTAGGTGACACTTAGCTTCATCATTAGCATCGGCAATTAGCTATAGTTAGCGTTAACCATTAGCATACCATAGCTGTGTTTAGTACTTTCTTGTCATTCCAATAAACATGTACATATACACTGATGAGGCATAACATTATGACCACCTCCTTATGACCGCTTCACTTGCTATATAGAAGCACTTTGTAGTTCTACAATTACTGACTGTAGTCCATCTCTTTCTCTGCATGCATTTTTTTTAGCCTCCATTCATGCTGTTCTTCAATGGTCAGGACTCTCCCAGGACCACTACAGAGTAGGTATTATTTAGGTCAATGTGAATTTACAATGGAGGTTAGCATATAGCATTAGCATTACTACCTTCCATAATATTTCCAAAATATGTATCATACCAAAAATAATGATAACCATTTTTACGATAAACATAGTTCACAGTACTTACATCTAGGTGTCAAACATTCAAGTTTCCTTGGAAAGGAGCTTTAAAATCCTCAAAATGATCAGCAAACAAACAGAGTAGCAAACCACTTTAGCTTCCCTCAGGAAATGCTGTGACTACTTCCTTTCACAGAAGAAAATATAGGTCATTCTGTTGCCCCCTAAAGGAGATCAGGAGAACTGACCTAAAAGTAACTTGATGGTGTTGGCCACCATGCCTGTTACAAGTGACACTGACGTGGTGCTGGTATGATTGGATCAGACACAGCAGTCCACTCACTGTCCACTCTATTCGACACTCCTACCTAGTTGGTCCACCTTGTAGATGTAAAATCAGAGACGGTCGCTCATCTATTGCTGCTGTTTGACTTGGTCATCTTCTAGACCTTCATCAGTGGTCACAGGACACTGCCCACGGGGCACTGTTGGATATTTTTGGTTGGTGGACTATTCTCAGTCCAGCAGTGACAGTGAGGTCTGATCCACTCATACCAGCACAACGCACACTAACACACCACCACCCTGTCAGCGTCAGTGCAGTGCAGAGAATGATCCACCACCTAAATAATACCTGCTCTGTAGTGGCCCTGGGAGAGTCCTGACCATTGAAGAACAGCATGAAAGGGGAGTAACAAAGCATGCAGAGAAACACATGAACTACAGTCAGTAATTGTAGATCTACAAAGTACTCCTATATGGTAAGTGGAGCTGATAAAATGGACAGTGAGGTGGTTTTAATGTTATGGCTGATCAGTATACATTACCAACCGTTCCACCTCTTTAATTGCACAGGAATCGCAGCGTCCACCTCCGCGTGTTGTCCTTAATAAGGCTATCATTATAACGATTAGGCAATTCTGAGACCTGCCTTTACCGCCGAGAACAAAGACGGGGCGGGGAACATAGCGCCGGTCGGTCAAAACAATAGTACAAGTATGAATATATCACGGCGTGCTGCGTTTAATATGGAAACACTGACGCTGCCCAATTTGATCTTAAATCACCGCAAAAAAAGAGAACTGACCTTTATGTAGGAGTTATATAAAGGTGCAGTCTAAGCAGGGTCTACGGTCTGCTGATTTATTAGCATAAAACGTGTAGCCGGGGATATTTTATTGCCCTTGCTTTTGCTGGACCTTTGGTATTTGAGGCTCTTTATATTACTCAACTACAACCCCAAATCAGAACAAGTTGGGACTTGGCAGTCCAGTACCCATACCCTCTTCCTCCTCAGCCATGCCTTTGTAATGTGTGAAGCATGTGATTTAGCATTGTCCCTGTAAGGCAGCACATGTTGCTCTAAGATCTCAATGTACTTTGCATGAATGCTGCCATCACAGAAGTGTAAATGACCTGTACCAAGGGCACTGACAAAGCCCCATACCATGACAGACCCTGGCTTTTGGCGTGGAATGCTGATTCATCTGATCACAAAACACTTTCCACTGTGTGATGGTCCATCCTAGATGCCTCAGAGCCCAGAGAAGTCGACGCCGCTTCTGGACATGGTTAACATAAGGCTTCTTTTTTGCACAGTAAAGTTTTAAGTGGCATTTGTGCATGTAACTCTGTATTGTAGTGCTTGACAAAGGGTTGCCAAAGTAATTCCTTGCCCATGTGGTAATATCAGCTGTTGTTATGTGTCGATTCTTAAAGCCAGTGAAGTGAACATGTGATGTGGTAGTGTTTGGGTTGGTTAAAAACCAGTAAACAGTTATTTTGTATTATTATTATTATTATCATTATTATTATTATTATTATTATTATTATTATTATTATTAATAAAAGTTGGGAAAAACATTTTAAAATTATTATTACTTTTATTATTATTATTATTATTATCAATCATCATCATCATCATTATTAATATTATTATTAATGAATTATTATTATTATTACTATTCATATTTTTTTATTTTATATTATTTATTATTTATTTACTTATTATTATTATTTAATTTATTTTATTTAGTTATTAATTTATTTATTTTATTTATTTATGATTTTTCTTCTTTCCACCTCCCAAAAATGCAGAAGGTGGACTACCTGCTCTAGATGGCTTCTGGGTGTATTCCATGCTTGTCCCTAATATTGCCGGGTGGTGGAGGACCAACTCCAATAATAGAGTACTCCAATAGCTACATGGGCAAAACTTGTTTCCACTGTGTGATGGTCCATCCTGGAGGCCTCTGAGCCCAGAGAAGTTGACACCACTTCTGGACATGGTTAACATGAGGCTTCTTTTTTGCACAGTAAAGAATTAAGTGATATTTGTGCATGTAACTCTGTATTGTAGTGCTTGTAGTAATCCTTTGCCCATGTGGTCATATCAGCTATTGTTGAGTGGCGGTTCTTGAAGCCAATGAAGTGGAGTGATGGTTATTTTGTATTAAATGAGAAGACATTGGTAGCCAATGAAGCTGACTGAGGATGGGAGAGATGTATGAGTAAGTATTCACGTTCTGTATTCTTCTCCATCCTGTAATTACTAACAAGGTGTTGCTCAGGTTGTAATTAACCCCAAGGTGGCCATGAACACAGCATTGCGCGTACATTGCATCAGTATGGCAGTTTACAAAAGAGCTTAACATTATGACCACCTCCTTGTTTTACACTCACTGTCCATTTTATCAGCTCCACTTACCACATAAAATCACTTTGAAGTTCTACAATTACTGACTGTAGTCCATCTGTTTCTCTGCATGCTTTGTTAGCCCCCTTTCATGCTGTTCTTCAATGGTCAGGACCTCCACAGGACCACCACAGAGTAGGTATTTTTTTGGTGGTGGGTCATTCAGAGCAAAGCAGTTACACTGACATGGTGGTGGTGTGTTAATGTGTGTTGTGCTGGTATGAGTGGAGTTTTTAAACACCTCACTGTCACTGCTGGACTGAGAATAGTCCACCAACCAAAAACATCCAGCCAACAGTGCCCTGTGGGCAGCGCCCTGTGACCACTGATGAAGGTCTAGAAGATGACCAACTCAAACAGCAGCAATAGATGAGCGATCGTCTCTGACTTTACATCTACAAGGTGGACCAACTAGGTAGGAGTGTCTAATAGAGTGAACATGGCATTTAAAATCTCCAGGAGCGCTGCTGTGTCTGATCCACTCATACCAGCACAACACACACTAACACTGCAGTGCTGAGAATGATCCACCACCTAAATAATACCTGCTCTGTGGTGGTCCTGACCATTAAAGAACAGGATGAAAGCAGGCTAAAAAGGTATGTAGAGAAATAGATGGACTACAGTCAGTAATTGTAGAACTACAAAGTGCTTCTATATGGTACGTGGAGCTGATAAAATGGATGGTATGTGTAGAATTCTATTTCTAAAAAACCTGCTCGTATCCATCCACTCTAGTGCCATCTGCTATCAGACCTCTCTTACCCACCAGTGTTTGCACTGCTAAAGCCGGAGCAATCAAACGTCCTGGCGCTTATGAAGCTCTCCCCGCTGGCACTTTATGACTCCGACCCTACGCATGACAGAATAGAAAAAAAAGCACCAGGCTGAAACTGAATCTCATTTGGAAGATCACCGGGGCAGCTGATGACTTGATGAGATGAGCAGTTGTCATGGTGAGAGGTCCGGGGTCAGGCGACGAGAGAGGAGATCTCTCCTCTTAACTAACCTGCATCTTGACAAGGCAATCAAGTGGCACGGGAGAGTAATTAAATGATAAGTTCATATTTGAGGGACAATCGCGTGGCACGGACTCTCTTGTCATGGCTCCTGGGCGGCGTGATGAATACCCTTATTAGCGGCTGCGCTGCTCGCTGTCACGCGGGGGCCAGGCCTGACAGCGGTGCCTGCTGCACGGCGATGCCCACTGATAGCGCAGAGAGAGGACACCTGGTGACATGTAATGTAGGATGCCCATGCAGACTGGGTCTAGGTTTGTTGCTCTGGTGGATCCCTTAAAGGTTCTACAGCAGAGAACCGTTACCCCTTGTCCTTCGAAGCAGAACCAGCTCGGTTCTGGTTCACAAACTTGATTTGATTTGACCATAAAAAGCTGCTGTACCGTTGAGCCAGTTTGCCATTCATATTTTCAAAGCGCCTCCATTGAGATGAACTGTTTGATATGCCGTGGCAAAAGCAACCCGGACAGTACTGTACACACCAGAGCACTTATAACCAGTAATAACTGAGAGAAATTTAGTGTTCCTATGTCGACTCTCCCGAGAAGCTGATCCTCAGCACCACGAGTTGCATAATGCAAGTTTAAAAGTGAAACAGCTAAACACAGATATACACTATATTGCCAAAAGTGTTCACTCACTCATCCAAATCATTGAATTCAGGTGTTCCTGAAGCACCTAGGCATGCAGACTGCTTCTACAAACATTCATGAAAGAATGAGTCGCTTTCAGGAGCTCAGTGAATCCCAGCGTGGTACCGTGATAGGATGCCACCTGTGCAACAAGTCCAGTCGTGAAATCTCCTCTCTAGTAAATATTCCACAGTCAACTGTCAGTGCTATTATAACAAAGTGGAAGAGATTGGGAACGGCAGCAACTCAGCCACGAAGTGGTAGGCGACCTTTTAACCTTGACGTCTTGACGCCAACTCCTGTTGAGTCTCTAAAGCCGGTTTGATCCCTGGTTCTCAGTCAAAGTCTGAAAGGTGCAGATTACCTCCCATTCCTGCTTTCATCTGGGGTCTGTTTAAGTTGTGTTTTGATGTAATCCCGCACTGTGTGCCACTGTCTCAGCAGGACGCCATTGTGATCCCCTTATTGTGGCGGTGCTATAAAGGAGCCTCTGTTGTCTCGCCAGCTTCCTCTTTGCACAAAGCTCATGTCTTCAATGGCTGTTTGCTTCACACAAAGGAAAATAAACCTGGGTCCTTTGACGGGATCGGCGATACTGTCGTGTGAATATAAGGGGTTGGATGGCGGACGTATTGAAGGATGTGGCTGTGTTGGTGTGTAAATAATACGACCCCAAATCAGAAAAAGTTAGGACGAGGGCAATTTAGGGCTAGTAATGAGGTGAGGTGAAAAAAACGAAATAATTATGTGATTCCAAACAGGTGATTGTAATCATGGTTTGGTACAACAGCAGCATCCAGGAAAGGCTGAGTCTTTGATGACCAAAGATGATCAGAGGATCTCCAGTTTGTCCTCAAAGAAAGTTTAGGAGGGATTTGCATATTTCTCCCTCTACAGTGCATAATATCATCAAACGATTCAAGGAATCGAGATTAATTTCGGTGCGTAAAGGCCAAGGGCACAAGCTTAACCTGAACGCCTGTGATCTTCCATCCCTCAGACGGCACTGCGTCAAGAACCGCCACTCAACAATAGCTGATATAACCACATGGGCAAGGGATTACTTTGGCAAACCTAATTCGGAGTTACATGCACAAATGCTACTTAACTGCACTTTACTGTACAAAAAGAAGCCTTATGTTAACCATGTCCAGAAGTGGCGTTGACTTCTCTGGGCTTGGAGGCATCTAGGATGGACCATCTCACAGTAGAAACGTGTATTGTGGTCAGCAGCATCAAAGCCGAAGACGGAAAGGACCATCCGGACTGTTATCAGAAACAAGTCCAAAAGCCAGGGTCTGTCATGGTATGGGGTTGTGTCAGTGCCCTTGGCAAAGGCCATTTACACTTCTGTGATGCCAGCATTAATGCAGAAAAGTACATTGAGATCTTAGAGCAACATGTGCAGCCTTCCAGGGACGTTCGTGCATTTTTCAACAAGACGATGCAAAACCACACGCTGCACACATTACAAAGACATGGCTGAGGAGGAAGATGGTATGGGTACTGCGTTCGCTTCATTGGCTTCCAGTGGCTGCCCACATTCAGCCTACAAAGCCACAAATGGACTACTTTCAAGCCATTAGTCCCGTTCGACTTGATCCTCCTTCCAGAACTCAAGGAAGACAAGCATCAAGGCTCTTTTTTGTACTAGCACTAACAGGGTTCAGGCAGATTTGTATCCTTGGACCGTTGTCTACCCCTACCTATCTTACTGGACTGGCCTGCCTGCAGTCCTGACCTGTCCCCAATAGAGAACGTGTGGAGAATTTGCATACAACGACGACCCTGTACTGTTGCACATATTAAGATTGTACGCATATTTACGGACCCTGGTTCCAGTCCTGCGTTACTAAGCTTGACATCCCTGAACAATCCTACTGTACTACAATGAGTCAACCAGTGAAGAAAACCCGTAAAATGCAAACAATACGTACACTTTAACTGCCAAGTTCTCAAACCCTCCAGCTTCCATTCCGTCCAACAGACATGTAATAAAATCACTCTCGTATTAAGCAGGATCTCTGGCTTGCTTTCTTCATTCATGTGCAACGGTTTACGGGCCTTCTGGGGAAACAGAACCCGACCAATAAAAGTTCCACCCTGGCATGAGCTGAGGCCTTTCAAACAAAGATGTATGTCATGGAATCAGGCTGGAAAAAAAGGACCCGGAGATACCCAAAAGGGCCAATAAATTCTCTTTCCGACACCATACAAATGAAATCGTGGGCTTGAAATTTAGCCCATTTCTTTCCCAGATGATTGGAATGAATGAGGGGTATTTAAAGTTTCATATCCTATTATATATACAGTATATGCATCCATGTTTCTACACTCACTGCTCCACTTACCATATAGAAGCACTTTGTAGTTCTACAATCACTGACTGTAGTCCATCTGTTTCTCTGCATGCTTTGTTAGCCCCCTTTCATGCTGTTCTTCAATGGTCAGGACCCCCACAGGACCACTACAGAGCAGGTACTATTTGGGTGGTGGATCACTCTCAGCATTGCAGTGACACTGACATGGTGGTGGTGTGTTAATGTGTGTTGTGCTGGTATGACTGGATAAGACATCTCACTGTCACTACTGGACTGAGAATAGTCCACCACCTATGACCACTGATGAAGGTCTACAAGATGACCAACTCAAACAGCAGCAATAGATGAGCGATCGTCTCTGACTTTACATCTACAAGGTGGACCAATTAAGTAGGAGTGTCTAATAGAGTGGACAGTGAGTGGACACAATGGTTAAACTCATACCAGCACAACACACACTAACACACCACCACCATGTCAGTGTCACTGCAGTGCTGAGAATGATCCACCACCTAAATAATACCTGCTCTGTAGTGGTCCTGTGGGGATCCTGACCAATGCAGAACAGGGTGAAAGCAGGTTATAAAGGTATGCAGAGAAATAGATGGACTACAGTCAGTAATTGTAGAACTACAAAGTGCTTCTATATGGTAAGTGGAGCTGATAAAATGGACACTGAGTGTCCTGGTGCCTTGTGTTCCCCAGGTAAGAGACGCACACGCACCCGGCCATCCACGTGATGTAAAAGAAAACGTGATCCATCAGACCAGGCCACGTTCTTCCACTGCTCCGTGGTCCAGTTCCGGCGGTGGACAGGGGTCAGCATGGGCACCCTGACTGGTCTGCGGCTATGCAGCCCCATACGCAACAAACTGCAATGCACTGTGTATTCTCACACCTTCCTATCAGAACCAGCATTAACTTCTTTAGCAATCTGAGCTACAGTAGTGCATCAATGAGCCTTGGCCGCCCATGACCCTGTCGCTGGTTTACCACTGTTCCTTCTTTGGACCACTTTTGATAGATACTGACCACTGCAGACCGGGAACACCCCACAAGAGCTGCAGTTTTGGAGATGCTCTGACCCAGTCGCTTGCTGCCTAATATATCCCACCCACTAACAGGTGCTATGATGAGATAATCAGTGTTATTCAGTTCACCTGTCAGTGGTCATAATGTTATGCCTAGGCTGTATGGTATCTTTCCTACTACACTGCTTTAAGCAGGTGCGAAAAAAAACCCAAGAAGACTGTCAGATGTATTTACACGAACCCACGTTCTCCGAAAAACTGCTGAAACGCTTCCTTTTGTGACTCAGATTGCAGCGTTCACAATAAATCCCCGGGAAAGGCGCACAAGCGGCGCTTAAGGTACGCCGCGCCGAACTCGGAGATGAATTGTGGCAGTCGGGATGCTGACTTTGACGAGCATATCAAGATGTCTGGGTGCGCCGGGCGAGATGTACCCGGCCTCGCGTTTCTCGGCGACGGGGGCCGCGCAGTTCCCCCCCATCTGTACCGAATCGTGCGACGACAGCCGTGAAAACCTGCGTAATCAAACGTAATTGATTACACTAATTGCCGGGGCATAATTGGATCCGACTCGATTAAAAAGCGTGAGTAATTGAAATGAATTACAAATGACGCATTTATTACTGCTGGAAAATATAAATATATATATTAAAAATCATGTAATATATATAGGGAGGCTTTTGTCTGCAGAGCTTAGGATCCTGATACACCTGCAATGCTAAATCATCAGCAGCACGCCAGATACCGGCGGCCCGCGAATGCTTTGTGCTGTTTTTGCAATTCCTCAATGTGGATTTATATCTTTTGCTTTGGAAAAGGTTGTAATATTTCACGCCGAGTGCAACTCCGGCGTTAATGACGCGAGCGCGGAGGGGGGATGGGCCGCATAGGGGTGAAGTACAGTATCAGCATATATTGTAATTTCATTCTGATAAGGCCACGCTCGAACCAGCCCTCCCCCCCCCTCCCCCTTTTGCGGTGGGTTTATTTACTTTAAGAATCGGAACGGTCCGGGGAGGCGTCGTTAGTGCTCTGGGTCGACGGGGGATATCTGCAAACGAGCGCAGGTGTACCCCATACGTTCCCGACTCGATAACGTGACGTGTGATATGTGTTGCGCCCGCTTCACTGGGATACAATTTTAGCGTGCAGGGTTTTATTATATTTATTATTTATTTTATTCATTTATTTTATTTATTTTTATTAATTAATTAATTATTATATTTATTATTTATTTCATTTTTTTATTTTACTTATTTTTATTAATTAATTAATTTATTTATTTATTTTTAATTAATTAATTATTCAAAAGCCATAACAACAACATAGCTTTGTATTCAGAAAGTGCAGGTGCTAGACAGGCCTGCCTGTAAAAGATAATCAAAACGAGTGCAGGTGTACCCCATACATTCCCAACTCGATAATGTGACGTGTAATATGTGTTGCGACCGCTTCACTGGGATAAAATTTTTGCGTGTAGGGTTTTATTACATTTATTATTTATTTTATTTATTTATTTTAATTAATTAATTAATTATATTTATTATTTATTTTATTTATTTATTTTATTAATAACTTATTATATTTATTATTTATTTTATTTATTTATTTATTTTTATTAATTATTTATGTAATTATTTATTTTTATTAATTCATTATTCAAAAGCCACAACAACAACATAGCTGTGTATTCAGAGAGTGCAGGTGCTAGACAGGCCTGCCTTTAATAGATAGTCAAATTGATTTAAACCCATAGGATTTTAGTAGAATGCATTTTGTTTCCCTTAATTATGTTATTAATTAATTAATTAATTATTATATTTATTATTTGTTTTATTTATTTATTTATTTTTATTAATTAATTAATTTATTTATTTACTTGTTTTTAATTAATTCATTATTGAAAAGCCACAACAACAACATAGCTCATAACTCAGAGAGTGCAGGTGCTAGACATGCCTGCCTGTAATAGATAGTCAAATTTATTTAAACCAATAGGATTTTAGTAGAATGCATTTTCGTATCATTTTACATGATGGGCCACAAAGGGGTGAAGTATATATTGTATATATATCAGCATATATTGTAATTTCATTCTGATAAGGCCACGTTCGAACCCGAGGAGGCGTCGTTAGCGCTCCGGCTCAACGGGGGATCTCCGCAAACGAGCGCAGGTGTACCCCATACGTTCCCATCGACTCGCGCCCGCTTCACAAAATTCAAAGCGTGCATGTTTTTACGCCTCGGCCTCGTCAGAATCGTCCGATCGGGTCGAGTCTCGTCAGCCCGTCACCCCGGTTCGCTTTTCATTAGTCCACCTCTCTCTCTCTCTAGCTCTCTCCCGCTCTTTCTCTCGTTCTCTATTCGCCCAGTCGAGCAGAAGAACTCAAACACATGCACAAATTAAATCGACATCCAAACTCACTCCCATATACAAAGCAATTTAAATGATATTCATTAGAGCGATGACAAGTCCTGATGAGGCTTTCAGGAGGAGAGCACTCCTTCAGCGCTCTCTGTTTCATGCCCGCTGATGCATGACGCCCGTCCTCACGCCTTCACGCAAAACAGACCGAAGGGGGGGCGGGGGGAGACACATTTCTGACAATACGTAGCACAAACAGACCTACCCTGTCTGTCTTTCCGTCTGTATATTGGTATATGTGTGTCTAGCATAGTATTTTTATTATATATATACACTGATCAACCATAACATTAAAACCACCTCCTTGTTTCTACGACTGTAGTCCATCTGTTTCTCAGCATGCTTTTCATGCTGTTCTTCAATGGTCAGGACCCCACAGGAGCACTACAAAGCAGGTATTATTTGGGTGGTGGATCATTCTCAGCACTGCAGTGACCACTCACTGTCCACTCTATTAGACACTCCTACATACTTGGTAAACCTTGTAGATGTAAAGTCAAAGACGATTGCTCATCTATTGTTGCTGTTTGACTTGGTCATCTTCTAGACCTTCATCAGTGGTCACAGGACGCTGCCCACGGGGCGCTGTTGGCTGGATATTTTTGGTTGGTGGACTATTCTCAGTCCAGCAGTGACAGTGAGGTGTTTAAAAACTCCATCAGTGCTGCTGTGCCTGATCCACTTATACCAGCATAACACACACTAACACACCACCACCATGTCCGTGTCAGTGCAGTGCTGAGAATCATCCACCACCCAAATAATACCTACTCTGTAGTGGTCCTGACCATTGAAGAACAGCATGAAAGGGGGCTAACAAAGTATGTAGAGAAACAGATGGACTACAGTTAGTAATTGCAGAACTACAAAGTGCTTCTATATGGTAAGTGGAGCTGATAAAATTGACAGTGAGTGTAGAAACAAGAAGGTGATTTTAATGTTATGGCTGATCTGTATATGTTACACTATTCACCAGCAGTTAATGCTGCAATCAAAATGTCACTGGTTCCAACCCCAAAACTGCTAGGTGGACCCTTTTAGGCCCCTGAACAAGGTCCTTATCACTCAATTGAGTCAGATTTTTCAATTATTAATTTCTAATTCATGAATTTTTATAAAAGTAATAGCTATTGTAGTCGCCAGTCCAAAAAAAAGACAAGAATATAAATAATATTAATTAATTAAATAATTATAATATTATTTATTAATTTTTGTAATATTTATTTATTTATTTATTTATTTATTTATTTATTTATTTATTTATTTATTTATTTATTTATTTATTTATTTATTTATTTATTTATTTATTTATTTATTTATTTATTTATTTATTTATTTATTTATTTATTTATTTATTTATTTATTTATTTATTTATTTATTTATTTATTTATTTATTTATTTATTTATTTATTTATTTATTTATTTATTTATTTATTTATTTATTTATTATTTAAAAGCCCACAAGTTAAAAAGCCACAACAACAACATAGCTCTGTATTCAAATGTATTTAAACCAATAGGATTTTAGTAGAATGTATTTTATCACTGGTAGTTTATTTCTGTATTATTATTTTTATTGTTGTTGTTAACATTATTATTATTATTATTATTATTATTATTATTATTATTATTATTATTTTTATTTTTATTATTTTTATTATTTTTATTATTATTGTTATTGTTATTATTGTTATTATTTTATTATTATTATTTTTTTATAATTGTTATTATTGTTTTATTGTTGTTTTTATTGTTATTATTATTATTATTTTATTGTTATTACTTTATTATTATTATTATTATTATTATTTTATTATTGTTATTATTTTATTATTATTATTATTATTATTTTATTATTGTTATTACTTTATTATTATTATAATTATTATAATTATTATTATTATTATTATTATTATATTTTAAAACGATCAAAATTAACTGCTGTCGCTGACTCTTAATGTACGAAAACACCAAGCTCTCCCAACCCCACTTGGACGACAGCCAATTAATTTGGGCTTTTCCGTCAACCCCTAATTAACCCCTTCAGGACCGAGCTGACGGGCCAACGCTACTTATTGAGGCCAAGCCTGAAATTACCCAGAATTACCCAACTGCTGTGAGCGAGATGGAATATCGCACCGATCACATTGTTCACGAGACATCCATTAGCTCACTTACCCACAATTCATTAGGTGGAGAGGAACAAAAAGAGAGTAACGAACGTAGGCAGCGTGGTATAGTACCCCTGACCTGACCACGCTGGCGCTCAGTCTTTTCGGGCTTGTGAGAAGCGGCACAGTCTGATGCTGAAATCAATTTGTGTGGGCTGACGTGAGTCCGGACACGCGTGTTAATTAAGCGGCTGGTGGGTGAAAATAATTTAAGCGTGATAATGAGTTTTACGCCAAGGCTGGTGAACATGGCGTCCTCGGGTGCTCAGGAACTGACGGGCGGCTCTGGATGGCATCTACGCCTACCTGCTTGTGATTGGCATGCTTCGATTAGTCAGTTATGAAAGAGCAAAGCGTTTAATTATGGACGGTGTCAGAATTTTATGGTACAGAACAGTACAGACTCACTATGCAAACTGACTCACTATACAAATTGACTCACTGTACAAATTGACTTACAGTACAAATTGACTCACTGTACCAACTGACTCACTATACAAATTGACTCATTGAACAAATTGACTCACTGTACAGATTGACTTACAGTACAAACTGACTCTGTACAAATTGACTCACTGTACAGATTGACTTACAGTACAAACTGACTCTGTACAAATTGACTCACTGTACAGATTGACTTACAGTACAAACTGACTGTACAAATTGACAATACAAATTGTCTCTATACAAATTGACTCACTGAACAGACTGACTCACTGTACAGATTGACTCATTGTATGAATTGACTTACAGTACAGACTGACTACACAAATTGACTTACTGTACAAATTGACTCATTGAACAAACTGACTCACTATACAAATTGACTCACTGAAAAAACTGACTCACTGTACAAATTGACACAGTACAAACTTACTGAATATACAAATTGACTCATTGAACAAATTGACTCACTGTACGAATTGTCTTACAGTACAAACTGACTCACTATACAAATTGACTCACTGTACAAATTGACTTATAGTACAAACTGACTCATTATACAAATTGACTTCCTGTACAAATCGACTTACAGTACAAACTGACTCACTATGCAAATTGACTCACGGTACAAACTGACTCACTATACAAACTGACTCATTGAACAAACTGACTCACTGTACAAATGTACAGATTGTCTTACAGTACAAATTGACTCACTATACAAATTGACTCACTGTACGAATCAATCTAGATTCTTTGGGACTGAACAAATCGACTCACTTTACAAATTGACTCACTATACAAATTGACTCACAGTACAAACTGACTCACTGTGCAAAATGACCCATTAAACAAATTGACTCACTGAACAAACTGACTCACTGTACAGATTAACTTACAGTACAAACTGACTCACTATATTAACTCACTGTACCAACTGACTCACTATACAAATTGACTCACTGTACAAATGGATCTAGATTTTTTGGGACTGTAAATTAATGACTCAGAAAAACAAACAAGAAGGAACACAGCAGTTAGAGTACTGTATTAGGAATCAAAAGGTCACTGGTTCCAACCCCAACTCTACTGGGTTGTCCCTTTTAGGCCCTTGAGCAAGTACCATTGTACAGTACATCCAATTACAAAGATAATCCAGTTGTTTAGTGTCAAAAGAAGATTGTTTGAGCTGAATAATACATACAACCATATCTGTAAAGTATGGTGGAGGATGTTTTATGCCTTAATGCCATTCTGCATTAAGCCTTGTAACTCTAAGGCAAACCTAAAGCTGTAAAAATAATAATCATTGGATGTTAATCAAGTGTCTCAGGTGATTAATTGCATTTGACAAATTAAGTTTAATGCTATGGACCGGATTTTAGATGCTCCAGATGTTACAGTGGTGACGTAAAGCAGGTTAAAATGTCACCAGGGCCAAACCAATCCCTGCTATCAAACCGATCATGACATGTAACATAGTGAGGTCATTAAACTGACTGCATTGTATTGTTTTCTATTACACACTCAGTGGAACACCGGGAGGGGGGCGAGGGGGGGTGTACCGGGGGGTGTTAGGTTCTTGACCCTGCTGGTTTAGTTTCAATGTCCTCTACAGATACAGATCAGTGTATTTGTGTGTGGGTGTGTTTAAAGAGCAGAATGAGGGTTTGAGGTGTAAATGGCGCTAAGCACTTTCCCTTATCGCTTCATGTTAGCTGCTTCACCTTTGACTCCTCTGAGAGGTCTTCTTCAAAATACCACAAGGACGAGCGCCTCTCTGAGAGGTCCTCTTCAGAAGATACCGTGAGGACGACCACACGCCGACGTTAGGAGGTCCAGGTTCTGAAAAGATCGAACATTTCATGTCAAGTAGTCATTAAAAATGTAGTAGAAAGTACAACTGTTATGATTTTATATAATTACTTAAGATTTTTATATAATTACATGTAAAATTATAAATATTAGTAACTTGAAATTGTCCTTTTTTCAAAGAAAAGAAAAAAATCAAACATCTTTTTTGATAATAATAATAATAATAATAATAATAATAATAAATCATAATAATAAATGAGGAAATAAATAAATAAATATATTATTAAAAAAATAAAAAATAATCATTAAAATTTAAAAATAGAAAAATACATAGAAAAATATATAATAAATAAATAAAAATAATACATAAATAAATTCATTAATAAAAATAATAATAATAAAGTAAAATAAATAAATATATTATTAAGTAAATAAAAATAAATATATTAAAATAAAATAAACAAAAAAAAAAAGTAAAATAAATAAATACGTAATAAAAATAATACATAAATAAATTCATAAAGAAAAATAATAACAATAAAGTAAAATAAATAAATATATTATTAAGTAAATGAAAATAAATACATTTAAATAAAATAAAAAATAGAAAAATAAATAATAAATTAAGTGAAAATAACAAAAACATAAATAGAAAAATTAAATAAATAAATACAACAGTAAAAATGGAAAATTAAATAATTAAAAATATGTGTAATATATAAATAAATGATTTATATAAATTATCAACAATAAATTATAAATAAATCAATACAAATAAAACAGTAAAAATTAAAAAATAAACAAAATATATAAAATATATAAATCAATACAATATTTAATTAATTAACAAATAAATAATAAATAAATGCAGATACATAAATCATTTTAAAAAATAAATATAATTACAAATAAATTAATATAATTTAAATAAGTAAATAAATAAATGAATAAATAAATGAATAAATAAACGAATAAATAAATAAATAAATAAATGAATGAATGAATGAATGAATGAATGAATGAATGAATGAATGAATGAATGAAACTAATAATGGTATCTAGCCCCTAGTCATTTTTGTATTTTAAAATTAAATTTGTTACTATTTTTATTAGTAATTACTTAAATGACTTAGATAACTGGGAATGCTTTAACAAATGTTTAAAAAATAATGTCAAGTACGAACAGGATGTTGATTTGTACATAATCTCTAAAACATCTGGAATGCAAAGCCAAGATTTCTATAAAGTGAAACACACAAGCACAAAGATTCAGGAGATTCTGAGTGATGTAGCGTTCATTTAAACCATTTATGGTATACGTGAGGTCCCAGACAACTCCGGCATTTTATCTGATCAAAGCTGCGAGCCAAGAAAAACAGTGCTTACACATTTCCAGGACTGTGTTAAGAGAGAGGGTGGATGGGATATCACCTCACAACAGCAGGGTACTGTCAGGAATCTGAGAAACAGCAGCTCGCTGACAGCTGTCCTTTTACATTACAGGGACAGTGGTAGAACAGGCACTGTAAGGTAAGGTACTGAGGTTTCAGGTTCAAGCCCACATCTACAGTGTTGCCACTGTTGGGCCCTTAAGCAAGGCTCTTAACCCTCAATGGTTTGAATTGTATACGGTCTCAACTGTAAGTTGCTTTTGAGATAAACGCCAGCTAAATGATGAATTCATTCATTTAGTGTCTGTTTTACCATGTTCAGGGTCACAGTGGGTCTGATTCATTTGGCGAGAGGCAGAAACACCCCAGACGGGTCGGGTCGCCAGACCATCACAGGCCAGACACACACACACACACGTACCTGAATGCATGTCTTTGAACTGTGGTAGGAAACAGGAGCACCCAGAGGAAACCCACACAGACACAGGGAGAACATGCAAACTCCACACAGAAAGGACCCGGAAAATACGACCGGGGAATCAATGAGGTCAGGTGGTGTATTTCCAATTGCAAACAGTCAGTTACACTGGACAGTGAAATCTCTGCATTTCTTCTGTTCCAACTAGAACAGATAGACAGACAAATAACTAACTAACTAACTAACTAACTAACTAACTAACTAAATACATACATAAATAAATAAATAGTGGGGGGGGGTATATTATTATTATTATTATTATTATTATTATTATTATTTTCATATTTTTTATTATTATTATTATTATTATTATTATTATTAGTTCACACTATTATTATAAGAGTGAAAAAACAAACATCTTCCTTTTTTGATAATAAATAAATAAACACAAAGAATAATAATAATAATAATAATAAAGTAAAAACAAAAAAATATATTATTAAAAACATATTTAAACAAATAAATAAAAACACATAGAAAAATAAACAATAAATAAAGTAAAGTATATACATACCTAAATAAAAATAATAAATAAAAAATACATAATAATAATAATAATAATAATAATAATAATAAAGTACAAGTAAATAAATATATTGTTAAATAAATATAAATAGAAAATAAATAATAAAAATAATAACAAATAATAAAATAAATAAAACTAAAAATTAAAATAAATAAATGGAAAAATACATAGAAAAATAAATTATATATATATATATATATATATATATATATATACAGTATATATATATATATATATATATAAATTGTAGCTAAATAATATCAGTTCTTTTCAAAAGCTTCTAATTTTGAAAGCAAAACTAGATAACTAAATACAAAAAATAATATAAAAAATAATAATACGGCGTCTCTGTTTCTTTCATGGTTCATCATATGGTTAGCACTCTGTTGCCCTCTCTTTCGGTGAGAACTTAAACAAACATGACCGCAACATGGCCTCTTCGCCCGGTCACGCGCCTCTCACCTCTGACCCCGACTGGGGGTCATCTGCAGGCTACACAGAGCCAACGTCCACTCACAAAGAGCCAAATTCAGGCCACAGAGGAGCTCTTAGTAGCAAAGAGGGGTCAAATCCAGCTCAATAGTGCTAGCAGGGCTAATTGAGTATTACTTCATAAAGCTTTTAGGCATTTGGAACCTGAAAGGGAAGAGCCTTTAAAGTTCTCATTAAAAATGGACCAGTATGAGCTTTAATCATAAAAAAGAATCTTAAAGAAAATAATAATCACTTTTCCCTATTAAATGTGTGTTTTATTTATTTATTTAATTTTATTATTATTATATTGGCATGTGACCTTTTTTTTTTTTTTACTTTTGCCCTATTTTTTCCCAGTGTTTCTTTATTTTTATATTTACTGCTTTATTTATTTATTTATTTATTTATTTATTTATTTATTTATTTATTTATTTATTTATGAATGTATGAATGTATGAATGTATGTATGTATGTATGTATGTATTTATTTATTTATTTAGTTAGTTAGTTAGTTAGTTATTTGGACATGCAAACTCCTCACAGAAAGGATGAATCAAACCCATGCCCTCCTTGCTGTAAGGTGACAGCGCTACCCACAGCACCACCATATCATCTCATGGCCAAACATACATGGAGCATAATGGAAATCCAGACCATGTGATTGAATACAATGTTTCAGCTAGCAGCTGTCTAGCATCAATGTCATTAGAGCAGCGGTGTTAGCATTTGAGCATTTGAAATGCAGAATATGATAGTGTCTCTAGGGCCTATAAATCAGCGTAGTTCAAAGTCGAGCAGAAAGTATGATGTTACACTGGGTTAATGCCATTATTTAAAAAAAGAAAAAGAAAAAAAAGCTGTGCATTCAAAATGTGCATTGTTGGTTTTTTAATTTATTTATTTATTCTTTTAATTTTTTTTAAAGATAATACCTGTTTAAAATAGGGCTTTATTTATTTTTTATTATTGCTATTATTATTATTATTATTATAATTATTATAATTATTATTATTATTATTTGTTTATTTATTTATTTATTATGATTGCTATTATTATTATTATTTTATTAATTTATTTATTATTATTATTATTATTATTATTTTTAATTATTGCTTTATTATTATTTTTTATTATTATAAATTTATTTTTAATGCTAAATTAAAGCTAGCCCTCATGAATTTTATAGCATTGAATAAATACATACACACACTGGATGCCATCCCCCATTTAGACAGG